>NC_085049.1:51470657-51770657 GCF_963662255.1 Cinclus cinclus | reverse complement strand
ATTCTGTCCATTTCTATAGTTCCTTGTAAATCATGAATTTGACAGTCCTTTAGTCTTTGAGGTACACCCAGGAGATGCCAAATTTGATGAGGTTTCTGGACTTGATGTACATTTTGCTTATTGTAAGTACCTTCCCATTTGTGCTGCCAATGGTTTGCTTAGAGTATTTCCAGAAGTCATAAGGACTGAGGAGTTTCTGTGAGACATAAGCAGGACAGTCTGGCACTCTACTGGAAGTCCCATTGTTGTGGAACCCTTTCAGCATTATACTTTCCATGTTTTTGAGAACACTTTTCTCAAAATGTTAGAAAAGGAATGTAAGTTTCAAGACTTGCTGCTTTCTAGAAGACACCATAATATTCCTCTTGAGGTGACCAGAAACCCTGTTGTACAGAGCAGTTCTGTCCTGTGGCCAATGTGTTTAATAAATCAGAGCTAAGGTGACACTGGTGGGTGAGAACACTAATCCATGGTATCTAATTGGTGTCATCCCTACCAAAGTCTCATTTTAGTTACCCTTGTCTTTAATCTATTAAAATTAAAGAAAAAAGGGAAATAAGCTTTATTTTAGTCCAGAGTAAAAAAAACACCAAGTTATGTTTCACAAGCACAAGAAGAATCTAGCAGTTTACTATGTCATGTTGGCCTTTTGCATAGTGTTAAATTAAATCACACATTGCTCAGATTTTCTAATTAACAGTATGCTGTGTGGAGGAAGTCTTTCAGTAATTAACCTTTCCGTTAATCAAAGCGCATTTTCTGCTTCTCTCCATCTTAAATTTCTTTCATGATTTTTTTTCTCCCTTTATTTCTTATCATTTACTTTGCAGTCTAGATCTTGCCTTTGAAATACTAAGATCAAATCCCTGATTCACAGCTATCAAAATCTGAGCTACATTGTAAGATAACAGAGAAGGGTAAAGCTTATTTTAATTCTAATAATTCTGAATTAAAATATCAATTCTAATATGATAGAAAAATAACTCCCATGAGCCATATTTCTTGGCTGAAATAATATACACCAATAAAGATGTTCTGCTTTTCATTCAAAATCAATGATTATTCATATCAGGAATGCAGAACTCTTTTTGTAAAGGGAGATATAATTGTTATTTATGTATACATTAGAACATCAAAATGAAAACTGAGCATACATATCACCTGCATATTTTCTCTTTGTTTTCCACAATGTTTCAAATTCTAGTTGATGTTTTATCAATCTCTTTACTGGATTAATTATTTATTACCTCATGCATGTGTGTTGCTATATTTTTAACTTGCATAAACTTAGAAAAACATACAAATAATCTGCCAAAGAGAAGAGCATGTCACTACATGGGAAATGGAAATGGATTCAAACTGAAATAGGGCACGTTTAGATTAGATTAGATTTAGGAAGAAATTCTTTACTGTGAAGATGGTGAGGCACAGGGACAGGTTGCCAGAGAAGCTGTGGATGCCTCGTCTCTGGAAATGTTCAAAGTAAGGCTGGTCTAGTGAAAGGTGTGCCTTCCCATGGCATACTCCCAGAAGGGCTTGGGACTAAATGAACTTTAAGAACCCTTCCAACACAAGCCATTCTATGATTCTATGATCTAACTACTGAAATATTTTTTATTTTTGCACTTCTTTATAAGTCGTTGCATACTCTAAGCCAGTATAAAAACACAAACTGCATTGTCATGTAGTTTGATAGAAACAAGCAGTAGAAAATCACTGTGTACTTACTGAGGTACGGAATATGAAATATTAATGCAAACCAACAACACAAAAATGCAGGTAACATATAATATGAAATTTATTTCTAATAATCTTTGTTTCTGTAGATAGACTAAAAAAAAATAATTAGGCTCTTTGCTGCACACAAATGTGTTGGTATACCCTTCTTTTAGGCAACAAACCAACTTCTCAAGTATCATGTTAAAATAATGCATTGACATATCTCAGTGGAATCACAGAAAGATGTAATTTCACCTACTGGTATTACAAGGTAGTATCATGTTGATGCTATAGGATTTGTATAGTCAGAGGTCAAAAGAACATTAAAAGCCTAGGCTGATATCTACAGTCCAGATGTATTAGAAAGTGATGCAGACAATGTTAGCTTCAATGGCCATTAGAGCTCATGCATTCAATGGTATGAAAATGTCAATAATATTGAAATTCTTCTACTTCTTCTCCTAAGCCCAATTTTAAAAAATACTGCGTATGTCCTGAGCAACTATTAGATACTATGCTATACTGAGAGCTGATGATACCTAGAAAACATAGAAGCATAAACATTCAGAAATTTTTCCAGCAAAGAATTCTAAAAATGTTCTAGTACGTTAGCTTCTCTTACTAACATACTTATTTCTACCAAAGATTGACAACTAAGAAAGCCAGAATTTTTGGCTTTTCCCCTTCATTATTCTCCCTGAGCTTATTATTTGCATTAAGAATTCATATAGAATTAATAACTGTGAACTTAAAACAAAAGAAGCCAAGCATCTGCCCGATTTTCCACTTGCAGACAATTCAGTCATTTTCCTCTAATTTACTACAGTTATATGTCTGAGTCACATATTTCCAATATACAAATCAGCAAGTCACTCTGTTCTGGCTTGGCTGCATTTTCAAATATGTTTAGCCCCACTTCCTTAATCCACACACAGAAGATACTGTCATAAAAGTTAGTTGCTAAATATTTACAGTTGAAAAACATTGATCATCTGCAGTACTGTGAATAATTTCTTTCTCAAGGACATTGTGCCTGCAGTTGGTGAAGATATGTCCATGGTCTCTAGAGCTTCCATTAAAAAGCATATTCTCATACAGCTTGCAGCCAGAAAACAGGGGTTGAGCATGAGGAGCACTTGCTCCAGAAGGCAAACATTGTAAATAATGAATGTTCCCCATCCTCTAGCTTTCCTTACATTTATATCTGATCTGACATTGTATGGTACAGGATATCCCTTTGATCAGTTTGGGTCAGCTGGCCTAGTTGTGTCCCTTCCCAGGATTTTGTCCATCCCCAGCCTACTGAGAGACAGCCTTGGTGCTGTGCCAGTGCTGCTCAGCAGTCGCCAAAAAACACAGGTGTGTTATCAGCACCTTTCTAGCTACCAATGCAAAGAACAGCACTGTGAGGGGTGCTATGGGAGAATGAGCTCCATCTCAGCCAGACCCAGTACATGGGCTGAATACCCCATAATGCATTGGAATGAAACAGCTCTCTGACCTCCTGTCCTGCAATACAGAAAACTTCACCTAAAATAAGATCCCTCATTAACACAACTTGAGAGCATGAGTCCACTGTGGCTGTTAAGCTGTTCAGTGGGTATCTCTCAACTTATATAGCTATATAGCATATATATCTATAGATATATAGCATATATCTATTCTGCAGTAAAGATATTAGGTACCTACTGTGTGCCATACAGGTTACTGTCTGTCTACTGTGTGCTGTACTGTGGTGAATCTATTGAATGGAAACTAGACGCAGCAAAAACATGTTCTGGGTAAAGCCAAGGGGGGAAGCTGAAGTGTCTGATACCTGGAGACAGAGAACTGATTTGTGAAATACACAAAGGGAACTATCTTGGGATAGGCAACCACACCTGAGCTTTTTAATGGAGGGGAACTTGTAGCAGTCCACTGCAGAG
This sequence comes from Cinclus cinclus, assembly GCF_963662255.1. Classification (NCBI taxonomy): domain Eukaryota; kingdom Metazoa; phylum Chordata; class Aves; order Passeriformes; family Cinclidae; genus Cinclus; species Cinclus cinclus. The sequence goes on along the minus strand of NC_085049.1, from coordinate 51,767,013 downwards.
AAGACGTGCCAGCTATAGTGCCATAGATGTGGATGATAGAGGATGTGACCTTGTGTTTTTGTAGAATTAAGACATTTCTGAGGATCAGTGTACGTCTGTGCTGTAGTTCAATGTTTTGGAGATAAAGACAGGGGCTTATTAATTATGTGGTGTCCTTAAAAAGGAATCAAAAAGAAATTACTAAAGGAATATAAAAGGAATTCTGCCCTTTGTGTCTGTATAACTGAGTATGACATCTCAGGCTGTTTTTGTAGCTAGTGAAGAGAAATGGGCATTTTGGGGGTACAATTTATCTGACACATTTCAGAAAATAGTCTTAGTGAGATGAATCACAGCTTAGATGTACTTTTCTTCATTGGCTATAAATTGAGACTAAGTGTGACTAGCTCAGGTGTCAGTGTTTGGCCAAGCAATTGTCATTTTAAGAAGACAATGTAGCACAACTCCAATGAATTCTCAAACAACGGGACATACGTCCAATAGAAGTATCACCCAACAATCTGTAGCAGAGCAGAGACTTGAAAGTATCACCTTGGGAACTTTGTGAAACTGTCATTAAAGTTATTATGTTTTCTTCTGTCATAGTCGTTCCTGAAAGCCTTATTTGAAACGATGAAGCCATGGCTCTTGATCTTGAGGCTCACTAAATCTGTTTACGTTGTAATTCATTAGAAAAACATAGGGTGCTGGGATTTTATGAGCGTTTATATAAGTGTTTCTTGACAATGCTGAGTAACACTTTTGTTTTCCATGAGTTCTCTGTAATATCACTGGTGGTGAGAAGTCTCTACAGAAGGGGATTGAGAAGGATATTGCAAGGTTGGTGCTCTAAAGGAACCAATCTGAGCAAAGAGTCTTCCATCACTAATGTGAAACAATATTTAACAGCTTCTTCAGAGGAAAAGTGGATTGGAAGTTTACCTTAAAACATGCGAGAAAAAAAATCATCAAATATATTTATTAAAGATTTATTGATCCTCTGCTTCTAAACTTTGATTATTTAACAATCTGTTTGGAAAAATAAGGAATTAAAAAGATTTTGTGGATTAAAAACCTTGATAACTAATAGTATTTTAGTGCCATGGCTTGAGTTTATTTGTAATAACTGAAATATATAATAGTGGAAAAAGTAATTTAAGCCTTTATTGATCATCAGGTTTGACATGTGGTAAGGATAAAAAAGCCTATTTGGCACACCTGACATATTGACTATATAATCCAGCTATTTTGTTGATGTTTTTTATTCAGTAGTGCTTTGTTTTGTTTTCAAGAAAGGCGAGGGAGAAAGTTTTTTTCTTAGGTTACAAAATTATCCCTGGCACAACCTAACAGGTACCACCAAACAAGGTGCTGCTAAAACATAAATTGAATCTGTAAGTAAAAGTAATTAAAAATCTCCTAGAAAAATGGGAAACTAATCTGCTGCAAAACAGAGGTAGTAACACCTTCTCCTTCTCCACTATCCCTTTGAATAATGGTGCATCAGTCCAATGAAATCAGGCTTAAGCTGCTCAGTGAACAGCAGAGATTTCCAGAGGTGCAGGATTGGGAGAGACATTCCCTTCTCAAACAGAACTAGCTTTACTTGACAGGATACAGAGATAAAGGGTAGCATGGCCGTGCTCACTGAAAGCAGCTTTAGATAAGATGGTGTGCCTACAGAGATCCCATGCTAGTCAGCTTCATGGAACTGAAATGCCTGCTAGCTTGGCACGAACCTATTCATCCAAGGCCTCTTTTCACTCTGCCTAGAGCCACTTCTATGAAGTCTGTGGGAAATCTGATGATTAAAGCTGAATTCATCATCGTCGCAGTTGGAAGCTGCTAGTGCACCTGGTCTGCCTCCCTTCTATGAAGGATTTATTCACAAGGTCTCCAAACTAATATTAACTCAGAAGGCAAAAGCAATTCTGATACTGGCAACAGAACTATTTACCCCTCCCACTACAGATCCTGCTTAACATGCATGAACAAATTGCATTAGACTACAAGATAGCATTGCAGATTTTAGGTACCTCTGAAACTATCTTCCTTCCTTACCCAGTCAACATCAATTAATGCAATTGATCAAGGCCGGGCTATTCCATAAATAACACAGTCCACCCAACAGCAAAAACAATTTTAGTTCTTTCTTGCTAAGAAGCAAACTAATACAATTAAGACTACTGGGTTTTGAACTTGTGAACAGTTTTGAAGATATAAGCTGGGTTTCTGCTTGTTAGGGACTGCAGAATCAAAGCAGAATATGACAAATTTTGGATGTATTTTTTCCACACACTGGATTGCTTCTGTTGAAAATAAATTATCAAAAAAGTATTTTTTGTATGTGACAATAGATGAAGACACAAAACATTGAAAGAAAAAACAAATGCAGCATTTTGTAAAGATTTTACTTTAAATTATATTTGGTTATTCATCAAAATTTATTGAAGTTTGTCATGGTTTTGGTTGGTTTTTTCTTTTTTTTTTAATAATAACCCAGTTGTTGGTCACACACCCCTATCCATAGTTTTCTAAGTCTTCTCTAGAAAACAAGTTATTTTATTGATCAGGAAACTGGTGCCTGGGTGCTCATTGCAAAGTCTTAATGAAAATTTTGTCTTGGAAACAAATTAGTAGTATGGCTGGTGAAAACAAATTTTCTGGCATTTAATTTTCTAATCTATTTTATGTTATTTCCCAGGGGCACCATGACCTTCACATATACATAGCTTTGTGCAAATATCCAATTATATGGCAGAAACTCATGTATTTGAGAGCTGTCCCTTAAAAGTTAGCCAACTTTCTATAATGACCTTTTCTCTCTTCCGAAAAAGCCAAACCTTGTCTAAGCAGATGTTAAAGGAACCAACCGCGCCTTTTAAAAAAATAATAAAAAATAAAAATGCAATTAAAATATTTGGAAGTCACCCTACAAAAAAGCTTCAATTTTTGATCTTGGTAGTGTCCCCCAAATTAATAATTATTATTAATCATTATGTAAGCTCTGTGAAACAATATGTAAGGATGCCAGGTAGAAACATCTTTCTATACTTGACATAGGTCCATTATATCCAACACCAAGAGTATCTCCTCAGAAGTGAACACTTATTACAAAAAACGTCACTCATTCCTAATCAGATAAAATCTCTCAAGGTTGTGCATCTCTGGAAATGCTGCCTTCTGACAAGCCACAAACACTCTGAAGCAAGAAGAGGATGGAGAATTATTGTCACAACTTCGTGCCTAGAACCCCCTTTAGGGTTAAGGTTACATCGAATGATAGGCTGAAAGTAATCACATATATATGCAACTGCATGGAGGTTCTTTGTTGTTTTCTTTTGTTTAGTTGAGGGGTTTTGTTCCACACCAGGTTTACAAATAACTAAATGATTGTAGATGACACTCCTCCACTGGGAGGAGTGGCTGGTATGCCACAGAGCTGTGCTACAATTGAAAGGGGTCTTGACAGTCTAGAGAATTGGGCTGACAGAAACATCGGATGTCAACAAGGAGAAGGTTAAAATCCTATACCAATAAAACCTCTTAGACCAATATATGCTGGGGACCACCCAGCTGGAAAGCAGCTTAGCAGAAAAGGACCTGGCAGCCACAGTCGACATGAATTTGAAGAAGAGCCAGTAATGTGTCCTTGAAGCAAAGACTGTGGGGAAATAACAGAAGATTGGCAAGGAGTATTGTAAACACACACTCAAGTGACTTACAGCTGGGGTGTCAAAAAACACATATATCATATTAATTGCTGTTTAGCCTTGTGTGCTTGACAAGCAGAACATCTGTGTTTAGATAATGTAGGCCTGTGATAGGCTTAGAGACACCCTATCAAACATTCTGGAGATTTATTCTCTGCTGCAAGAAAGATCAAGCACAGTGGTAAAACTATTCCTGTGCAAATCTCTGATACACAGACAAAACCAGCAGGTTCAGTGACCCTCTAGCATGGACCAAGCTCTACAGTGCCTGCAGCTCTGCTTGTGTGCCTAGGTGCTGTTTTGAGGGACCCCAGCTGGTGGAGTAACAAAAATAAATGTCCTCTGTGATTTTTGTTGGTATTTTTATGTTTGCTCCTGCATCCTGCCTTTGCTGACTCACACAAATGTAAATGGTATCCTGGGCTCCTTAGACAAATCACCGCCAGCAGGTCAAAGGTTGTGCTGTACTCGGCACTTGTGAGGTCTCTCCTAGAGTGTTGTACCCAGTTCCAGGTTCCCCAGCAAAGGAGAGACATGGACACGCCAAACAGAGTCCAGGCAAGGGCCCCAAGGATGTTTAAGGGACTAGAGCATCTTTCCTGTATGAAAAGATTGAGACAGCTGGGACAGTATCTAGAGAGGATGAGGCTCAGATGGAATCTTACAGTGTATGTGAATACCTGAATAGACAATGCAAACAGAGCCAGCCAGTGACAGAACAGAATTAATGGGCACAAATTGAAACACAGGAGGTACCCTCCACTCCTTGCCTATATTCAAAAGCTGTCTGGACACAACTGAGGGCACATGGTTCCAGGCAGCGCTACACAGACACAGAGAGTGGAACAGATGACTTTGAAAGCTCCCTTTCAGCCTCAACCTTTCTGTGATTTTACAGTTCTCTGAAACAGCCATTGACCTCTCTATTATGCCAGGCTACAGAGTGTGCTGATGAGAGAACCTTGAACTCATTCCATCAGAATCAGATGAAACTCTTCATCAAGATTGGTTGGCTTTGATCAAACACTTCTGTTCATTCTTTTTATCCCCAAAAGATGCTTGCCTCTGTTTCAGTGCAATTCTATTAAAACAGGGTTCTCCATGGCACTTGACAAGCTCTTAGCTCTAAACCTTGAAGGCCGTAGGACATTGAGGTAATAAGTTCACACATGGAGGAAGTGTTGCTGAGACATTAGCTCACATAGTCTGTGCTTTGGGTGAAGGGGCTGAGGGTTGAGGTATCTTCACACCAGGATGTCCCTGTAGTTTATTCTTGCTGGTGCCTAATAGACTCAAGGAATTTAGTTTACCTGATAGCCTGTAGCTTCTCATAATCCCACTACCTTCATATTGTATAAATGTACTGTGTGAGAACTATTCATTAAAGTTTTACCTTGTGTTGAATCTATCACTACTTATGGCAATGTATTTCTTTCATTAATTGACAAGTCAATGAATAAAATCAGGGTATATGTGTAACTTAAAGTCTATCCTCATCTTTCTAAAAATTCTCTTCTCTGAATTATGACCAGTACTATTTTCAATGCATAGGGTTTCTCCCTGTATTAGTGATGCAGACTTATACCCCACTGTTGTATTTCTAAAAGCTTCTAATCTCACTCTCCCTGGATTTCACAGTTATCTCTTTCTTCCTTCTTCATGCCCATGCTGTTTTATTTTACTCTCTGCTTTGTCTGTGTGGAACAGAGTCTCAGGGTTATTTCAGCTTTCTTTGTTTTTTTTTTTTTTTTTCCTTATCTTCTGGGCTTTTTCCACATGCCATTAACTCACTGTCTATATCATTTTTGTAAAACCCATATTTTACACTACAACATACCTGAGAAAATATATCCTGTGGTATACAGCCATCCATCCAACAATGGATTAGATAGTGTTTTACCATCTCAGTCAATGCAACTTCACACTTCTTAGTCGTCTCTTCCCCTTCATTAGACTTGACTCTTCCATGCCAGAAGAAATGCCTTACATTTTTCTCAGAGTGTTACTCTGAGCTAGAGCCAGAGTTTTGTGACTCTATTTTATATCACTCTGAAGCTGTCAGACAGGACAGGCACTTTATTCACCAACACCTGCTTTGAATTTAAGCTCTTTGCTTTTCTGTATTGTTCAGTAACTTGCCTCAGCTGAATCATCTGTTTCCTCCCAAACTCATCCCTTCTTCAAGACTGTTGGCTTCTGTATATATCTGTGTGCTACATTAGTGTTTGAAATGATCTCTTGCTTCCTCTGGATCAAGGATAATTATGTCTTTCAAATTCTTTTTTAGAACTTACTTCTTTTGCCCATTCTTTTAGCAGTTTCAATTTTGAGTAATTTGCCTACTAATATATTTTTAACTTCCTGTATCTAGAATCCAGATTTCAGACAATATAAAAATATTTAAACCATTTGTTTAAGCATGTGTAGCCACAAAACCTACTAATGGCTAGTTTAAAACCTGAGGTCCTCTGGATTTGTTAGCCTCATTCTGAGTTACACTTTCCTTCAAACTATTTTATTCCCCTGCTGCCATTGGCCATTCTGCCTGTCAGCCTTAAACATCGTATATGTACATTCAGGCTTTCAGTAAGGCAGTGAATCTGCCTGGGAATCTATCTGAGACCCATGGAATAACCTTCTACGTCACAATTTAGGACTTTGGGTTTTTTCTAATCTTATATAAGAAAATCATTGCACATGCAAAATGTAATAATTACCTTGTAAAAAAATCTGTTTTGCTTTGGGGTTTTCCCTTCTTAATTTTTTTTTTTTTTTGGAAGTGTTTCCTTTGTGACTTTATAAAGATAACTGAATGCAATCCTTGAGGTTATTGTGCAGCCTTCCAAGAAAGAAAATCTGAAAAACACATTGGAAAAGCATTAAGAACTTCAAGTAAAGCACTTCAGTAAGGGTGGTAGAATGTTATATCTCAAAACTGAGGACTGAAGTGCCTACTTCTGAGTGTTTCAGTCAAATTAGGGATTTCAATAAAGTTCACAAGGGTTTTAATAATCCAATCATATTATTTTTGTGTTATCTCATATAATAGACGTGGCAGTGGATCAGCTCTACCTTGAGAAATATGGACTCTACAGTGGCAGATAAAGCTAGATTTGAAAATGTTTGAAAATAAAGCCTCATTTGAAAATATGAAAATATTAAAATAATTCAGTAGCCATTTCTCATCAGCAATGTTTTCTTGAGCTGCTGGGGCACAGCACTCAAGCAGACTAGACTATAAGATGAAGATGACCTTGTAGCTCCACACCTGTACAGCTGTAGATGCAAGCAGATTCACTGTACTGGTTAGCTAAGGCTAAATCCTTAACTCGTGTTGGCATCCTTAAGGTTAAAGTAACACCACAGGGCCTACTTGTGTATCTGTTTATGGAGGAAATATGTAAGGAAAGTATATGATAGTCTCTAAAAGCAGGAAAAAGCACAAATTCCTAGTATTATCAGAAAGTGATGAAGAATTAGAATGGATCAAACATGAAACGATATACCAGAGTGAGTGTGCATGAATGTAGCCTAGAGAAATTTTTCTACGGATGGCAAAATTTTTTTTTCCACTGAAGAAAACGAAAATAAAGAAAAAAATATTTTGCTTTATATAACTTTTTCCTCTTGGGAATAGCCATGTTGAAATACAAATTCAAATTTGTTTTAAAATTTTAATAGACATAAATTTAAATATTTTAATTTCAATTTTTGGTTTCAAGAACTTGACTTATTAAAATAAGTCTTTCTGGATGGTCATTTGGAATTTACTTTTAAAAAATGCTTAAATTCTTCTTAGTATTTCAAATTCTGCAAGAGAAAACCTTGAATTATTGTGTCAAAATCAACTTTTGACCTTTTACACAGATTTCACACCTTTGTAGATCATGTAAAGAACAACATGTACCCACTGTAAAGGTATGTCACTGCATTTTTTAGCTCACCACCTCCTTACTGTGTATTGTTTTAGAATGTCAAAGGAGTTATAATTTCACATTACCATGCAAAACTGTGCATGTATGTCTGATAGCAACACATACATCTACATAGAGACCTGTGGTTTTACAAGTTCCCTCTCTAGACACTAAGGAAAGCAATAAATCTCATTTAGAAAGGAAAAGATTTATAATTTATGCATGTTTATTAATTATTTTGACTGCTTAATGTCAGCTTTATGAAACAAATTGCATTTATACCATTCTGATAGCTACTTAATTGTGCATGAATAATGAAGGCATAAAATCTTCAAGCAAAGATGTGCTCTCAGAATTGAATTATGAATTGAAGCCTTTTTTCAATATCAAAGATTTTTAGTAATGGTGAATATTCTGCTCAAGTGGTCTTAAAGAACATCAGAGGTCTCACTGTAGGTAATTCTGAGACCATTTTACAAAAGACGAATGGCATAACCTTAAAAAAAAATAAAAAGGTAAGATTTACCTTTTTTTTTTTCCTGTGAAAATTCACTGGTGCAGTGTTCCACAATGCAATCCACAGCCTGGATGTAGAGATGCAAGAGGAAGCAGCTCTAGCAAGGTGTAAGGAATTATGCATAGACATATGAATGATCCTGGGCACATTCTTGGCTAGAGGCTTACAGTGTAAGTATCCAGCAGCGCCATCAGCCAAGCTCTGGCTGGAGGCACAGTGTGAGCAGCAGGATTGGGACACAGTGTGAGCAGCAGGATTGGGACACAGTGTGAGCAGCAGGATTGGAGCACAGTGTGAGCAGCAGGATTGGGGCACAGTGTGAGCAGCAGGATTGGAGCACAGTGTGAGCAGCAGGATTGGAGCACAGTGTGAGCAGCAGGATTGGAGCACAGTGTGAGCAGCAGGATTGGGACACAGTGTGAGCAGCAGGATTGGAGCACAGTGTGAGCAGCAGGATTGGGACACAGTGTGAGCAGCAGGATGGAGAACAGTGTGAGCAGCAGGACTGGAGCACAGTGTGAGCAGCAGGACTGGAGCACAGTGTGAGCAGCAGGATTGGGGCACAGTGTGAGCAGCAGGATTGGGGCACAGTGTGAGCAGCAGGATTGGAGCACAGTGTGAGCAGCAGGATAGGGACACAGTGTGAGCAGCAGGATTGAGGCACAGTGTGAGCAGCAGGATTGGAGCACATTGTGAGCAGCAGGATTGGGGCACAGTGTGAGCAGCAGGATGGAGAACAGTGTGAGCAGCAGGATTGGAGCACAGTGTGAGCAGCAGGATTGGGGCACAGTGTGAGCAGCAGGATTGGGGCACAGTGTGAGCAGCAGGATTGGAGCACAGTGTGAGCAGCAGGATTGGAGCACAGTGTGAGCAGCAGGATGGAGAACAGTGTGAGCAGCAGGATTGGAGCACAGTGTGAGCAGCAGGATTGGGGCACAGTGTGAGCAGCAGGATTGGAGCACAGTGTGAGTAGCAGGATTGTGCACAGTGTGAGCAGCAGGATTGGAGCACAGTGTGAGCAGCAGGATTGGAGCACAGTGTGAGCAGCAGGATTGGGGCACAGTGTGAGCAGCAGGATTGGAGCACAGTGTGAGCAGCAGGATTGGAGCACAGTGTGAGCAGCAGGATTGGAGCACAGTGTGAGCAGCAGGATTGGGACACAGTGTGAGCAGCAGGATTGGAGCACAGTGTGAGCAGCAGGATTGGGACACAGTGTGAGCAGCCAGGATTGTGCACAGTGTGAGCAGCAGGATTGGGGCACAGTGTGAGCAGCAGGACGGAGAACAGTGTGAGCAGCAGGATGGTAGCACAAGCAGTGCGAGCAGTGTCTCGGCTGGCACGGACGAGCCTGCGCTGCCCTCTGGTGCCAGCAGCGCTCTCGGAGCCTCCTCCGGGACGGGCCGTGCCGGACGTTCCCCCCTCGGGGCGCCCTTCCCTGCCGTGCCTTTACTTGGAATGGACCTTCCAGGAGAGCAGATGAACAAGAAACCCCGGCACGATGTTTTGCTTTGAGATGTTTCCACGTTCAAAACAGTGATGTAATGGCTTCGTGTGCAGCCAGCACAAGCAGTGGAGCTGTTCTCTGGGTGGGGACTGCACTGTGCTCTCCTCTCTGTATATCAGTTTTAGTCATGACAGTCTTATGTTCCTCTAGCCCCATCTATGTGATTCCCTCTATATTTATTCCTAATCCAACACCGGAATGTTCTAATTCAGTATGTCCAGGAAATAGAGTTCTAAGCCCCTTCCTCACCCTTGGGGACTTCTGACAAGTGGCACAGGGCAAAGATGGGGGGGACCTGTGTAACAGCACGGTCAAGCCAGCAAATATGTCACATACATTCATCCTGTAACTGAAAAAAACCACCACGTTTATTTATTTATTTATTTATTTCCAAGGTGTGGGCTTTTTTTTCTCCTTTATTTTTTTAGACCCAAAGAAAATATAATATGCCAACAGTGACTGCATCACTCTAACCCAGACTAACTGCATTTTCAATACTCAGCATATTTAATGCCACTAATATGAGAAGTGTCATTATTTAATCCATCCAGTGATCCTCTAATTGGTTTTCAAAAGAGTGTAGACCTAAATTATGTGTGTAACACAGTCTTTTCTAAAACAGGGGCAACCTTTCATTTCCACAGAAGCCTGCTGGAATTCACAGACAGCTAGCAACCACCATGCTATCACAGGGAGTTGCAGGGGTATAGGGAGGCCTAGTGTTTAGAAATTCACGTCCCTAACATCTCCCTCCTGAGCTTTATTTTCAATGTCCTTACATATCAAGAAAAAGGAAATCCTTGATGTAACTTAAAAAAATATCTACACTGGGATTTTAAGCTTCAGAATAATCAAGTTTCTGTAATTCAGCCCACCCTAAATAATGACAGACAAATATATATATTGTTACTTATTCCTTTTTTTTTCTTCACGCCACCTGTAAATTGGTTTTATTCTCAACGTAGCGAATATAAAAACATTCTATGTACAACCAGCCTCCAACTACTGCAGTTCATTTTGAAGCTATAGATTCCTTGCAATTACTAACTGCATTACTGATATTTGATATATTTACCTCCTGGTTCTCTAGAGTCTAGTGGACTCATATTTTATACTGCTAAATGTGTTTATTCAATTTGGCAAAATAAATATACATTGGATTTTGTCCTTGGTAGATTTTTTGTTATTAGGACAGAAAATTTTCTATATGACATGACAAATCATTTATGGAACTCCTAATATGGCCTACTTTGTATCAGTGTAGATGTTCAACACTTTCAAAAACAAAAGTATTTAAGTGCAGGGTTTAACCAGTGCACATACAGTGTTTTTTACTACTTCACACAGGCTAGCTTTAAAGTCTTCATCTGTATATAATTTCTATATAGTAAATTCAATTGAAAAATTATTAATTTATGTGGAAAATTGTCAAAATATTAGCAAGAACATAGTACATAAATAATAAGTTTATAATCTGCTGTTTTGCTAGTAAACCCTCTAGAGTTTGGGCAGTGAGATCTTTAATTTAGGCCCAATCTTGTTGAAACATATGCAGTCTTACACAGGTAGGACTACAATTTGGTAGACAAGAACAACATTCATCTTGTTTTACAGAGTAAAATGACTAAAATGAACAGGCAACATTGTGATATGGCTAGACAATCCTCTTTCTTGATCTTGGACAGAAATACTGAGAGGCTTCATGGTCTTTGTGCCACCCTTATTTGATTGATCTAATCAGGTTCTTAAGTATTTCCCAATATGCTTCTAAGTGTCTGGTTTAAGGTAGATGCCCACCCTTCTGAAGAAGGAAATAATGTCTCCAGTGAGAGTTTCCATCCCAGTACAGAGGCCCAAGGCTAAGGGATGTTATACAGTCTTGCTGGTGTTTTTTTCACTTCAGAGAATGTACCTTGTGTTCCTGGAAGCTTTGGTATACAAAATTCTTATACTGATAACAACACTGAGTCATGTAATAATTTCCTCCTTGTCTGTTGAGCTGGCCTGTCATTGGAAGGAAACACAGGTACATGGGGGAACAGTGCACAGCATCATCTCTAGCCACCAAGTTGGGATCTGACAGTTAAGCATAGCAAACTAAACTGTTGAAACTGTCACTGCCACAGTGACATCATTAAGCCCACTTTAAAATGGGTATGACAGTGAGTATGTGGTTTTTCTTTAATGATACAAAAAACCAAACCAAACCAAACCAAACCAAAACAAAAGCTTAGTTTATAGTTAAGATTGTGTACTAAACATGAAGATGACAATGATTAAATGAAATATTAATTGCCTGAAATTGCCTGAAAGTGCAGTCTATGTATGTTTGAAGGGGTTTGATACATGTGAAGGTAAGTTTACTTGTTGTCGTGCTTATCAGGTGGACCATTCTTGTAATGCTGTGGTTTTATTCACAGGTGACACTACTGTATGCAGTTCTTCACGAGACACTACTTGAAATCTTTTGATAAAATGAGATGCTTGCGGAAGCGATCAACAGTGTCGTTCTTAGGAATCCTTGTTGTTTGTTTGCTGTTCATGAACCTGTACATTGAGGACGGTTATGTTTTGGTAAGTTGTGAGGAAGTGATTCTGGAAAAGCAAAACAGTAAAACACCCATAGTAAAACAGTAAATTGCTGAGGATAAATTTCATCTGAACTATTTATATGAGCTGGGAGCTTGTTTTACAGCATACCCTGCAAATCTCACCTCTAAATACTTCATTAAATGCTATTAGAGAAAAAAATATATAAAAGAAAATTTACACCCATTGCATCTACTGTAAGTATCTTGTATAAATAATTTCATTTTAGTGAGTTTATTTTGTGTTTTCTTACTTTTTGTAAGTCAAATTTTAGTCTGACGTGTTCAGTGCTACAGTACTAAAAATTAGACAAATGAAATCTAACGTGAGTTTATGATTTTGAAAAAAAAGTGGATATATTTATGTTAGGAATTTCAACAAATAACGGACTAACATAACATAACAAACTAACATAACATAACATAACATAACATAACATAACATAACATAACATAACATAACATACTTCCATTGTTTATTTGTAAACTAGAGGTGTTTCACTGCTGAATGACAAGTGAGTCCTGGAGACTCAATCAATGAATGGAATTTCCAGTTCTTTGGAGATTGAACTGGTCCCAGTAAAAGAACTGAACCATTATTCTTTCAGAAAAGAATAGTGGTCGAAAAACTGGATCTTTAAAACAGTAAAATGACTAAACTGAATTTGTTATATTGTGATATGACAAGATAGTGTTGTTTTTATCTTGAATTGAACAGGGTCAGTATAGATTTTCCAATATTTTAAACAATGAATTCTGATCTCACTTGTGTCTGAAAAGAAACATAACAGTATTTCAAAAAGTGTAATACACAAGTAGTAAAATCCTTACATTATTTATCAGAACCTATATATACATTCCTAATTATTTTAATTTAAAGAATTGTAATTGTAAAATTACTTATAACAGCATTGTAAATATTTACAATATTAATATTATGCTAATACTTTCTTAAGTCATTGAAAAGACAGCCCATGCTTGTAGCATGTTACTCCATTACAGACATTTCTTGGTTATGATTAAATTAGACCTGGCTTATCACTGTTTTTTTCCTAGTGGTATTTTCCCTAATGTTTCTTCTCGGTTCACTAATTGCTTCAAAGTCCCCCAGATGTTTCTGAAAGTACTTTTATTATCACTGCTAATGGTGTTCCTCTTGGCTTGTTTTTTGAAATCTTTTCCTGTCCTATTTGCCAGCTCCCCAGACGGCTCCATGTCTTATTCTTAATTTGCTCTTTCCCCCTACCTCTTTTATAAATTCGCTCTCTTTCATTGCTTCTCTCATCACAGTTCTGGCATGTTTGTGTTCACGTAGCTCTCAGCCAAGTCTCTTGCCAAGTCTCCTGAGAGTTCTTCCAGGTCTCTTGATACCTTTATGGTCCATCAAGTGTTTTTGAAGTGTGTTAGGATGTTGACTTTTTAGCTTATTTATTTAGTTTTATTCTCAAATTTCCCGACCCTGTCTGACAGCTCCAAACACACCATGTCTGGTGTGTTTTCTCTGCTGAGGTAAAAGATGAGCAATTTCAGTGTTTGTGGTGAAGAGAAATATACTTGGGGAAAGCTTTTGTGGACAGCAGGCTAACCATTTCCCTCAGGGAATGAAAATCTGAAAGTCCTCAGAGCACCAAATGCTCTCTGAATTGCAGCCAGTCTGCTGCTGGACTATCTTCTAAAGGTAACTGGTAGAAGGAAAACAACTGACCCAGAGTTCCTCCTCCCAGTCTCGGGCAGCAGACTGCACAAGGGCTTGTGGTGCCGGCGTCTGGCACCAGATGTAAGACAAGTGGTCTTTTTCAAAAAGTTAGAATATTAAAATTACATTGATTTTGGTAAACCTTAAGAAGGGAGAAGAGAAACTTTCTGGTTTTGCTCAAAGGGTCCAGAAAATCTCCTCGCTTTTTTTCTGTAGGGCATTTTCTGAAGAAATGGAAAGTAAGGACCCATGTGGCAAAATAGCAGAAGTATATTTGGTAGAGGGGATGCAGTTATGGAGTGCTGATACATGTGTATTAGAAAAGCAGTTCAAGGGGCTTTATCTGAAGCGTAAGTACTACATTTGATCAAGCATGTTGATGACATACCAAGCTAAAATATACCAGATACCACACTCTATAGGAGGGCATTTTGTACCTATTCAGAGTTGTAAGTGTATTGTAAGTCAAGCATGTGTTCTGCATTCTTCTAAGAATACTAATCACTATTTTGGGCACTGTGCAAAGAATAACACTATGGTAGTTGACACAGCATCCTTAGCAGAGCAGAGTATCTTCATAAAGGGTGGAGAACTCTGGCACTTCACTTTATGGCACCCACATGAAACTCCCAGCAAAGACTGGAATGTAAGTTAGAAAAAGGTTAGTTAACAGATGAAAGCCAAAACCATTCTAGAAAAAGCTAGAGAAGTAAACCAAGGGAGAGTTTATCAAGCTCCTCAACTTCACTGACCTCTACATAGTAGTCAGAGACAGAAAAAACAGATTTTAATATTTTGAAAAAATCCAGATTTCAGTTTTGCCTGTCATTCAACAAAAGAATGCAATAGCAACTATTAAAAATAAATGTTAGCCACAAAAGGCATTTATTAAAGAGGCAGGGGTGGGGAGGGAAAGAAAATTTTTGTGGTCAGTTTAGATATTTTACTTGTTAAAATCAAAACATTTTCTTCTGACAATGTCTATTTGTAAACATTTCATGTAGCAAAACCTCAGCAGAATGAGTTTCCATTCCAAAACCATATGAAACAGGGAATTTTGGTGCTCCATTCTGGAACCATGACACAATGTTTTGCATTCATGTAGCTCTCTTATTGAAGGAGGAGTTTTGAAAAAAGAAAGATTTTGGACCAGCCTTTTTCCTTTTCCAGCTGACATTTTTAATGGAAAATCTCCTGAAGTCTTGGTGCATTTTCTTATTAAATCCTTGAGTTACATTTTAATCTTGAACCTGATCATCAAACTTCCTCTCATAATTTATGAGCAAAGGCAAAGTGGCACATAAGCACTTGAGAGAAATTACTCAAGAGACACTGAAGATCAAGAGAGCATAATAGTGCAGGTAGATGTCCCTGGATGTCTGCCAAAGATCTTCACTAAGCTCAGAAGTGGTTTATTTACTACTTCTATGAAAGGAAAACAATGAACTATAAATTAATGTACGATCAGTTTACAGAAATATTTCTTTGTGCTGTAAAATATACCTTTGACACATTTTTTAATATTTATGCTGTTAAATATGTGTGCTGTTTACTGTTTCTGTGCTTGTTCTTGCTAGCAGCAGTACTATTACTGCACAATGCTCCCATTTAATGACAGATCCCGAAGTTTTAGTGCATTAACATACTGCACATATCAGAAGAAATTAACAAATTTATACATGTGCCTGTCATCAGACTAAAATCAAACCAGAAAAATTAAATAAGTATTCCTACTTTTAAATTCAGTCTTTGTGACCTGTTAGATACTTTCCCTTTTCTCAAGGACTAAGGAACAGATTTTCCCTGAGGCCCAAGAGGCCTTATGGATAGGGCACTACTGATGAAGCCACTCTTTCCCTTCTACACCTTTACTATGACTAGGGAAGCCTCCTGGAAGAAAAGGTCTGAAGAAGGAGGCAGGAAGAGGAGGCATGGTGATAAATGTACTTTTTGACTATGCCATCAAAAAATGTTCTCCAAATTCAGAGAAACTTTTACTGTTTTCTTGATCACACGCATTTCTTCCTATTCCAAACCTGACTCGAACCTTCTCAGAAAAATGTCAAAATGCCAGGTCTAGATTTGTCTTTCCTTCGCAGCAGTTTTGGTAGCTTTTGGTAGCACTGATTTTTAATTTTTTTTAAAATCTTCCCTGTTTCTACATCTGTGAAAATGATATTTTCTGTTGCTGAGTGATGTTTTCTTATCCCTCTTTTGAATACCACAGTATTTTTGGCCAATAATTTCATGTTTGCTACCTTTCCAGAGTTTATGTAAAGTATTTTTTTTTCTTTTCCTTTTACTGTAATATGAAGGTTTATGTTAGATTTTCTGTAGCCAAAATGTATGATACTCAGTAATGCTTGTTGTTTTGTGGGGGTTTTGTTTGTTTTTTGTTTTAAATGAGGTGATATCTATATGATTTCATGAAAGCTGAAAGTGAAAAATGTTATTCTTGGAAACCTGCCTGTCCATGTTTCCTTTCTAGCTGGCATTCACAAATGTGTTTCTCTCTGTCTCTCCCTTTTTTGTTATTTTTGTTTTCCCACTAATAGGAAGGGGACAAGCAATTAATCAGAGAAACAGCCACACACCAGCTCAACCCAGAGCGTTACGTTCACAGTTTTAAAGATTTGTCTAATTTCTCAGGATCTATAAACATTTCATATCGCTACCTAGCTGGCACACCTTTGCCAAGGAAAAGTAAGTAACTGCAATTTGAAAGTTGCAAAATGAGGTAATTTTTAAAAGGCATGAAATCCATATAAATACCCTGTGGTATTTCTATGCAAGAGGAGCTGAGTTAAGCAGTGACAGTCTCGAGAGAGTTAGTGGGACAGTTATTGCAGGTCATTCTTGAGTGGCTGCTAATCTGGACCTAGCAGTGGTTGCCCCACAGCCTGACTACCTTCTGCCCAACTGCCTGGCTTGTAGCTGTCCTGCAGGCAGCCCCTGGGTGGTCTGTATGAGCATAATTCCATGGATCTCCTCCCATGCAAGAGGAATATGATCTAGAAAGCAGAGGCAAGGCAGGTGCTGGTGGTGTTTTGCAACCACCCTCTGAGACCATACTGTCAATCTCTGTAAAACTAGTAAATCCAATCTTAAGGATGCTTGGTATCACATAGATACATCCCCCAGGTCTACTATTTTGCCAGGCCAGCTGCTGCAAATGGACCTCCTTGCTCCTTTAGCTGTGCTAAAAAGGGATCTGAATTGTCCTATTATTGGGACAGTAAGGAGGATTGTTCTCACAGCTATCTGCAGATGGATTATTTAGTTATTCTTATTTCAGACATGGTTCAAGACTTTCCTCTAAAAGTGAAGTACAACCATACGTAGATTTAGGCAGGTGTCCTCTGGGTTCCAAATCAACCATTTCCCATACACAAACTAGGCTCTGAAGTCCAAGCCCAGAAGTTAAAATAAAATAATACATGAGTTGTAGAAAGCTATAAAGTTTGTTCAAATTAGATTTGAAAAATCTGGGGCTCTGTAGGCAGTGTAAATGACTTCTGGGGGTTGTACTTCACTGTACAACTTCATTTTGAGCAAACTTAAGTCTCGAGGAAAACCCTGAATCACTATCAGGGCAATATTTTGCAAATGACTATATTTTAAGAAATATAGTAAGAGGTAGGTTCAACTTAAGTATATACTCTGTCAATTACAAAGTCTTAACATTTTTCACATCAGAAGTTAGAAAAATAAAGATATTTTGGCAAATATCCAAACAAAAATCCTGATTTGGAATGCTTGTAAAAATGAGATGGCAGTGACTACAAATCAGCAGAGAATAAATTTCTTGTCTTATAAGATATATTTCTGTCTAGAAAGAATGTAACAGCATTAAAAAATATTTGTATAAGCAAGGGGAAAAGTTCTATTTAAAAATAATGTGTCTGCCAAGAGGGTATTCCCTGTAAAATGCTTAATGAGTCCTGAAAGAGGGTAAGAAGAAAAACTACTAGCAAGGCAAAACTAGACAAATTCACCTAAAAATGAATACGCTGAGAAATAATTATCCATGCAAAATTCATAAAACTGTAAAGTTATTCACAGATGTAAGTAGACTTTTAGAGAGCTTAAAATGATAAAAGTCCTGCATTTGGTAGTTCCTTGCTTTCAAAATATGGTGTGAATAATCCCCTCATAATCCCCTTTCTTTTAGCAGATTTACAGCCTTAACATTGTATATATGGTTTTGTCTACAAGGCATAAATCTACACACTGCTTTGGCATTTGCCTAACGTGCTACTCCTTGCAGTAAACAAGTGAATGTTTAACACAATAGTGTCCATATGTCTATTTGCTCACAATATCACACATCCTAATGAAGAGGCAATAAAGGTCCTTAATCACTTGCAGTTTAATATATTCACATACCAAATTTCTCGGTCTTCACCATTCACGAGGTTTATTTATTATAAACACAGCTCTGGAGAATATCTTTGTGGTAAAATTTCTTTCAATATCAGATTTTCAGTTTTTGTTTGAATTGTCTTTTTTACAGGGTATCTTACAATTGGACTATCCTCTGTAAAACGGAAAAAGGGAAACTACTTACTTGAGACCATCAAGTCCATATTTGAGCAGTCAAGCTATGAGGAACTCAAAGAAATTGCAGTGGTAGTACAGCTGGCAGATTTTGACTCAGCCTGGTGTGAAGGGATGGTCCAGGATATTTCACAGAAATTTGCACATCATATAATTGCGGGCAGATTGATAGTTATCCACGTCCCTGAGGATTACTACCCTGTATTGGATGGCCTTAAGAGAAACTACAATGACCCTGAGGACCGTGTGAAGTTTCGATCAAAACAAAATGTAGATTATGCTTTCCTTCTAAACTTTTGCGCTAATCTCTCTGACTATTATGTGATGCTGGAAGATGACGTTCGCTGTTCAAAGAATTTTTTGACTGCAGTTAAGAAAGTAATTACCTCACGAGAAGGATCCTACTGGGTGACGCTGGAATTCTCCAAGCTGGGGTACATTGGAAAGCTTTACCATTCTCATGACCTACCACGCCTGGCCCATTTTCTATTGATGTTTTACCAAGAAATGCCTTGCGATTGGCTGCTCATCCATTTTCGTGGGCTGTTAGCTCAAAAGGAAGTGATACGTTTTAAGCCATCTCTCTTCCAGCACATGGGATACTATTCATCTTACAAAGGAGCTGAAAATAAGTTAAAGGATGATGATTTTGAAGAGGAATCCTTTGATATCCCTGACAACCCACCTGCAAACTTGCACACCAATATGAATGTATTTGAAAACTATGAGGCAAGCAAGGCTTACAGCAGCATTGATGAGTACTTCTGGGGCAAAGCTCCTTCTACTGGAGACTTCTATGGGATTGTATTTGAAAAGCCCATTAAAATCAGTAAAATTAAAGTTGTCACTGGAACTGAAGATCGGCAAAATGACATTTTACATCATGGGGCCCTGGAAGTAGGTGAAAAGATTGTAGGCAGTAAAAAAGGAAGACAATGTACAACTTACTTGAGACTAGGGGAGTTCAAAAATGGGAATTTTGAAATAACAGATGTAGAGCACAAAGTTCTGTTTGATATTAACTGCATGAGAATACTTGTTACTAAAAGTCAAAAAGAATGGCTGATCATTAGGAGCATTAGTGTCTGGACTTCTCAAACACCAAACCAATAAAGCAAGGCCACCTGAGAAGGTACAGAGTGCATACAATCAACTAGGTCACAACTGGTGCCACTCCCCAGAAAAACAGACACTTCCAGCTCTTCACTACAGAGACAGAATATCTGGGGAAATCACAAAACAAGTAAAAGCAATTTGTTTTTTACCAGTTTGGTCAGGCAATATACAAACATTTATTTGTTGAAAATTTTGAATTTTATAGAAATCAAAAGGTTCTCAAACCTGTCTTGAGATCTTTAAACCCTTTTTTACTATTATTTCTCTGTAAGAGAGATTTTGTGGACTATACAGAAAAAGAAAAAAAAGAAAAACAAAAAAAACCCATCTTATAATTGCCAAAAGGTTTAAATCTATGACCATTATGTTGTCAAAAGAAATTGGATTGCAACTTATGCACATAAAAATTTAAAATCTTAGGGTAGTATGTGTCTGTACTGTAGTTGGTAATGTGTTTCTTTTCCAGGCAGTTGTGTCAAGGAGATCTGTCCTGAAACAGTTTACTTTTGAGCACTGTAAGAAAATAATGTGGCTAGTCATTGCAACTTCTTGTCAAAAGGGAATGTATAAAATTATAAATCTGACATGACAATTATGTAAAAAATAGATAAGTGCATCTGTTATTCTGTCTCAACAAATATTCTTTGTTCTTTTTCCTGGATCCTTTCACTGAAACAAGCTACTGAAACTTGAAACACTGAAATTACTTGGATTCTATATTACCTAAGGGACCAATTTACTGTCCTTACTTGCTCAAATTGCCTCACACCAAGCAAGACTTCTGCTTGAGTAGCAATGTCAGTATCAAACCCAGATAACTCAAGAGCAGCACTGTTCTCTTAGAGAGGCATTTTAATAGATCTCAGCTTCAACATTTTCTGTTCCTTCATGATTTGGAGAACTCCCCCTGAGAAATTATGCAGGTAGCTGAATACTGCAGCATGGTTTCCAAGGATTGTCATACCTTCCATATCTACACACCCAATTCAAGCATGATATAAATGCAAAGAGTACTGAATTAATCAATTGGGAGTTAATGCAATCTCTAGTCTGTCCTGGGTGATCTGCAGCCAATAGAAGAGATACATAATGAAGAATCCTAATACAATGAGAAATTAACATGTCTCTGAATTAGGGTTTTTAGGTATGTTTTTGGGTCTTTAAAGTTTTCTCATTATGATTTTATTAGTATTCTAGACATCTTCCAAACTGCCTCTCTTTATTTCCTATAAACATATTTTGCCTGGTTTCAGACAACAAGCAGAAAACTTCCTCCAGTCCATATGACTTCAGTGTTAGCTCTGGGCTTCTAGTGTATCACACAGGGTATAGCATATGATTTACACTATATGTATGCATTTAGAATAACAGAATCCATGGAGGTCTCAGTAGACACACTAAGGAATACATGAGTAGCAAGTGTTACAGAGATGAACACTGTATTGTCAATCTCACGAATACTGTGCTTATCACCTGATTGTATTTAGGGGGTTTTAGTTAAACCTGGAAGGCAAGAATTAAATTTCAAGAATGCTTGCACTGACAAAGAGTGAACTAGTTACTGGGTGAGTACATACAAACCTAACATGGCTGTTTCAGAAGGATAAATTATTTTTTAAATCGACACAAAACATCAATGCAATTGATTTTCCTGGTTCATAAATCTGGATAAATTTGAGTCCAGCTTTGGCAAATCACCTAATAGAGAGGTAAGGTATATTATGAAATAAATCTTCTAATAGATTCTTCTACATAACGCAGAAAAACATCTTTTTGTCAATGAAGTTCTTTGCTTCTTTGTTCCTTAATACACACCCAAAACTCTGTGATTTTTATATGCATATCTTCAATGAAAGAGATTAAAAAGTCATATGTGTTTGACCTGAAAAGGAAAATTAAAGCTCTTATAAGAAAAAAAAAAAAAAGCAAATACCTGCTAATCTTAAATTATTAAAAATACTTATGAAGTACTTGTTTTTTAATGTTGATATTCCACATTTCAAAAATAATTACCTGGTAATTAGTTATTAGTCAATCCCCATTTTTTACAAAATAAGTTGTCATTCTTCTATTTTTCCTGTAATAGAATCACACAATGGTTTGGGTTTAAAAGGACCTTACAGATCATTTTGTTTTAACCCCCCTTCTATGGACAGAGATGCCCTCCACTAGATCATGTTGCACAGAGCCACATCTAGACCAGTATGGAACACCTCCAGGGATGGGCCATCCACAACTCCTCTGGGCAACCTGTTCCAGTGCCTTGTTATTTCTTCCCAATATCTGTTCTAAACCAATTTTCTTTCACCTTTAAGCTATTCCCTCTTTTTCTGCCACTAGATACCCTGGTAAAAAGTCCTGCAGCTCTCTTGTAGGCTCCCTTTACTACTAGAAGGTGTTTTAAAATCTTCAGGCAGCCTTCTGTTCTGCAGCTGAACTACCCTAACTCTGAGCCTTTACTCATAGCAGAGGTGCTCCTGCACTCTGATCATCTTTGTAGTTCTCCTCTGTATCCACTTGATCATTTGGTCATTAACTTGTAATTCATTAACATTCCATGATCCCTAACTATTAGGGCCAAAACAAACATCACTAGGTTAATGAACCAGGAACCTTTACTTTTATTCAGAAATGCAATATGTCTGAAGCAATCTTCTAAATTAGAATTGAAAATACACTCAATCCCAAGATTTCAAATACTCTGATAATCAAAACCATAGAAAATGTGAATGGCTAGTACAAATTAAATGCTCTCAACATAAACCTAAGCAATCTAAATGATATATTTGAATTACAAACTGAACAAAACTGGTTTCCTTTTCAAAATATCACTAGTAATGAGTCTCATCTTTGGCATAATGGCTTAACAGCAAGATCTCTCATATGGTTGTTACCAGTCATAGGAGATCAAACCCACAAATGCCATCAGAGAAAGTTTTCCTTGGTTGTGACTACTGGTAAGTGCTAAGAATGAGAGGCATGCACCATTTTTATTGTTGAATTTGACCTGACTTTGAAGAAATAATTAACAAGACATTTATTCCAGGAGATTCTAGAATTCAGTTGTGAAACTAATGTTTTGAGCACTCACTGTAGGGCATCCATCTTCTCCATCACTGAACGCACATTTTATCCATCACATTCACATGAAAAGGTTACCAGATTTTGGAATGAAAAAAAAAAAGAAAAAAAAGAAAAAAATAAGCCGTAAAATCAATTGCAATTGGTTTTCAGACAGATTTCAAAATATATATTTGAAGACATGGGTTTTATTCATGTGCTAGGAAAAGTGATTGTCTTCAAGGACTGGGAAAATATTTAATCAAGATTTATACCTTCACTAGTGCTTTACAAAGCTTGATTTTTTTTTTCCTTCCAGCAGTATTACAAAACTCTATTCTTTGGTGTATACAGTTGATTCTGTTAATGTGTGTTTCCTGGCTTCCGTTGATGGACTGACATCAATATTTTCATACCAAAATGAATCACAAAATCACAGAATCACGGAATCACAGACTCACAGAATCACAGAATCACAGAATCACAGAATCACAGACTCACAGAATCAACTGAGTTGGAAGACACCCAAAAGGATCACCTTGTCCAACCCTTAGCCCTGCACAGGATACCCCAAGAATCATACCATGTGCCTGAGAGCATTGTCCAAATGTTTCTTGAACTCTGCTAGGCTTAGTGCTGTGACCACTTCCTTGGGGAGCCTGTTCCAGTACCCAAACACCCTCTGGGGTGCACTCCCTGGTTTCTAAGATCTTAATATCTTTGTTATATTGTAGCATCCAAAACTGCACTCGAGGTGAGGCTGCCCCAGCTCAGAGCAGAGCAGGACAATCCCCTCCCTTGCCCGGCTGTGATGCTGTGCCTGATGCACCCCAGGACAGAGTTGGCCCTCCTGGCTGACTCATGTTCAACTTGCCATCAACCAGGACATGCAAGTCTCCTTCAACAGTGTTGCTTTCCAGTGTCTCATTCCCCAGTCTGCCCATACATCCAAGGTTGCCCCATCCCAGGTGCAAAATCCAGCACTTGGCCTTGTTGGACTTCATGTGGTCAGTCATTGCTCACCTCTCTAACTTTTTGAGGTCTCTCTGCAGGGCCTTTCTGGGAGTTGGCAGTTCCTCCCAGTTTTGTATCATCTGCAAACTCAGTTGGTATCCCTCTCAGTCCTACATTTCAAATAATTTCTGAAGATGTTGAAGAATGAGCCCTGTGGAACCCCACTAATGGCAGGACCCCGGTCCGATGTCACCCCTTTCACCATAACTCTCTGTGCCTGAACTCTGAGCCAGTTGCTAACCCATCATATGATGTGTTTATCCAGCTGTGTGCTGGATATTTTTTCCAGAAGGATACTGTGAGAGACACTATCAAAAGCTTTGCTGAAATCCAAAAAAGATCACATCACCTGGCTTCCCTTGATCAGCTAAATGGGTTACTCTGTCATAAAGGGAAATCGTGTTTGTTAAGCTGGACTTCCTTCCCATGAAGCTGTACTGGCTGTGACCAATGACTGAGTTGTCTTTTCGGTGTTTCTCACCTGAATAATCATCATAGCATACATTACTAGGCACTGAAGTGAGACTGAGACACCTGTACTTTCCACAAGTACTGAAAATATTGCACTGTTGTCTTTACAGTGATGTATCTGTTCTGAACTTATCTACATATATTGTTCCTATTAACAGTGTTTGGGATTGCTCATTGTATAACAGAGGAAGTTCTTGGGAAGTAAAATTCATTGCAAATTAAAAGAAGAAATATTCCCTTACTGCAGAATAAACAAACCTAGAACATGACAATTTTCAGGAAAACCAGTTTTAGAATATTTAAGATAACTACCATGGTAAGAGTAATTCACTAAGGTTCTATACAAATGTGATATTTTTAGATCAATCTTCTAACATGGTGCTCTATTTTACTCTGCTCAGTTCTCCTATGTAAGACACTAATGTTTTTGCTTTTATAAAAGGACATTGGGAACTTGTTAATTATTGAATTATTAAAAGTTAAATAAAGAGCAAACTATGACGATTTCATTCTGGAAACTTATTAAAGCAACAAACCACAAAGTTAACTGTCTTAAAAACTGTAGATGACATCAGTTTTCACTGTGAAGCATTTCAGAGGATCTGATGGAAATGATAGTTCTTAATGTTCTCTGGTTAAATTTGGAGTTCTGCTAGGCTACATTTAAATAAATATTAAATTATGAGTTGCAATGCAGATCATGTGTCATGAGTTCTAGCAGTGTCATATCCTCAAATGGTCAAGTACAGTATTTTGTAAAAACAAGTGGAAAATACAGATGTATCATAATGAAAACAAATTAGATTATGTTTGTCAAATGCTATATACAAAGACAAATTAATTGGAGCATCTCTACCACTCCATCAGCTTTTCAGATAAAGCAAAATAAGGGGCTTAATCTTTGTTTTTCAAGCTTTAGTCCTTGGAGACAAGAACTATTAAATTTCTACTCCCTTTATTCAAAACTATATTGACCTATATATCATAGAAAGCTGAAAGGGTGTTTTTTGCAAAATAATTATATATACATACACATACAGAAATATTTGTCTTATTGTCTTCATTTTGTTTTAGCAACACTGGAAGATTGAAATGAAGATATTCTCCAAATAGGCGCGTGTTGGTATCTTCAGATGGCATTTTCCAATATCTTGCCTCTTTTACTAGTTTTGTCACAGCAAATACATATTGTGTCACCTAGGTATGCATGCCCCTTAGCAGAACAGATAGTCAGGTAAAGCAAGGCTATATTGCTACTTTTGCTGTAAAAGAAGAGAAACAGGACCATGTCCAGAGTCATCCCACTGTACACCACTTGTCTATGATATGATTCCTTCTACTTGAGTCCTTCATGATGATGGGAGGCCATGCAAGAAGTTTGTCCTGCACATTTATCTCCTAGATAATTAGAGACAGAGGATATCTATTTTTATATGATTACACATAATACATATAAATCCAGATAAAGCTACATGTTACATTGTAACTTTTACAGATAATTTCCTGTCAGCAATGTTATTCTTCTCAGAAGGGATGTTCAGTGTCTCCCTCAAAAATACTATCTTGCAATGAGAATAATTTGTTGAGCTTTAAAAAAAAGAATATATATCTCCACCTCAAGCCAAATAATTATTTATTGCACGGTAGTTTAACAATGAAATTAACTACAGAGAAAGATTCATTTCAATACCATATCCGTAATAGCAGTCTGCTGTTAAATTACCATGAAATGGAATTGGCATCTGGGCAGCTATAGACTATTTTTCAGCCATATTTCTAGATATTTTTTCAACTGTCATGTTACTTAGTAGTGTTCTCAAATAAAATTCCACTTTGCTCTGACAGTTGTAAAAAGGTTCTTAAAATTCCATGTAGAACTTGAAAGTACTTTAAGTAGGATTATATTGCTGATTAAACCCTTTGCCAGCCCTTTGCCAGGCTTATGTAAGAATTTCACATTTAAAAAGTAAAACTGAATATCAAAAGCTGATGTTTATTTCTTCTCTTCAGTTAAATAGCTGCCTTCCTTCTTTATTGCTATTTACCCATTAATGTTAGTTTTACTTTTACCAAACTGAAGTCTGGAGCAAAAATTTAAAGTATTCTGTCTTTTTTTTTTTATTTAGTATACCATGCACCACCGAAACCAGAGATCTAAAGGTGCAAGTTAAACCCTTACACCAACCTTTGCTGCTACTCAAAGTCCCTTACTGTGTGCTTGTGCAGAAGCACAGAACTTCAGAAATTATTTATTTTTGTGTTACATTTCCACCAGCACACACAGCCATTCCCTTCTTCTCTCTTTAATTTCAATACTGCATAAATGAATATTATCTTGGGTGAATATTGCCAAACCACTTTCACCTCCCTTCAGGATACTGGGATGGTTACTGCCATTCTGTTCTCAGAATTACGTCCTGCTTGTGTACATTGCTCACCACATTTAAATGCCACATATGCTGAGAGGAGAATAAGCATGCTCTAATAAGACACCCTTTAAAAAGAGATGTATTAATTACTTTTCTGCCATATAACTCTAAGAGTGCACTATCTATTTGTTTCAAAATTACATGCATTCCATTCTACCTCCATGGAAGCAGACAGGTTTTGTTAATCACTCTTGCAAGTGGTTCCTGGCAGCAGTCTGACTTTGCATTTGCAAAATGAGCCAGGTTTCTCTCTTCCACAGCGCTGAATAGCAACTTTCAAGGAAGAGAGGAAAAAAAAAAAATCCCAAGCAGGTCTTCTCTCTAGTGGTTGTCTACTACCTTTCAAAGATGCAATTTCTTCCCTGTGTTTCCTCTCTTCCCTCACTCAATACTGTATACTAAAATCAACATGATGTGCTCCTTCTTCCCAATACCTCAGCTCACTCCCATCTGCACACTCATAGTGTTCTTTTGGAAAGGGGTAGTTGTAGTTTATGCAGAAATTCTGAAAATTCGGGGAATAAACAACACAACACAGCCAACAATTTTTTTCAAAAGTCTATGTTCATTTCTTTAAACACTCAAATTGTGATATGCAATATGTTTACGCAAAGTAGAAAACATGTTTACTCAAGCATGTTTGTGTTAACTGCTCCTCACATAAAAACAAACAGAGAAAAAAGTCAGGTAAGCATTTTTAGGTAAGTGTGGCATGTGTGTACATAAGTGCATTAATAAAATTATTGCAAACCCCCATATCTATGGCTGTCTTCTGTACCAAAGACTTTAAGCTTTCTGGCTAAGGAGAGAAACCAGTGTGTCAGAAATAATTTGGATATTAACTTTTGTATCATTAATCACACTTTCTTCTGATACTAAGCCAATTCCATAGAATGTAATCTCTTAGGTTATATCATTTGCCAAGTTGTTTTGTAGACAGATGTTACTTTTCTTGACCATTGATTATTATTAATATTTTTACCTTGTCAACAAATTATTGATAACAGCTTTTTTCTTGCTCTGGTTTATTTGAAAGCTCATTTTTTTCTGTTTTAAACTGAAGAAATATATTTGCTTTTTTTCAATAGTTTTAGCATAAACATTATAGAACAAGGGAATAGGAGTCATATGTTTAATCTGGTATGAAACTGAAATCAACTGTTTTCATAGTATCATATTTGATAAAAGGTATCCAAGTAATAAAATTATATTTAAGCATTTATATAAAGAAAGATAGAATATCTTTGTTTCAGTACTCTGTGATATAAAAGATTCCCATCTAAAAACATATGATTGGAAAAATTCCCTTTACCACACTTCCATGTGTCCTGCCAGCAGCAAGGTATTGCATTTCTTCAGTTCTGCTTCATAGTCAGATCCCCACTAGGTTTGTATGCATTTAATCAACTTTTACGTTTTTATACTTATTAAAGATCGAATATCTATCTTGCTGTCCTAAAGAAAAAATATTGTAAAATCCTGATTAATGTTTCTCATAGTTTTGCTAATTTTTGGCTAATATTTGCTTTAATTTACTTATCTTCATAGGCATAGCTTTACTGAAGAGTGAAAGAGGAAAAAAAAAACTGGTTGCATTTCTGTATCACCTATTTCTGTCATCACCTTCCTCATATCCAGATTTCACTACTCACTCGCTCATTGCAGGCACATGCTCACACAGTGAAAGCACAAATAAATGGAAAGTTATTGTAAGCAATAGGTTTCTGGTAGAGAGGGGAGCATGAGAGATAGCTAAAAGCTGCCTTAGCTGTTTAAAGTTCACTACAAGGAAAGCTAAGGAACATTTTCTTCTGCTGCCCTGACTTTTGACTGTGACATTTCTTCCGTTTCAAGTGCCTCTGTGGATATGTGATCTAAAGCTCACTGCACTTAGCTGGAAATATTCTAAAAATTTTGCACTTCTTCATTATTCCACTTCAGCTATAGATCTTTTTTTCATATAAGCCAGCTTGCTTACTGCTTGAGCTACACAGTGTGGCGTCAATGTACTTTCTAGCTATGTGGTTTTAAATCTGGGACAAATTACTAACCAGCAAACATCGTTGCAGCTGTTTAAATTAGAGAGGTGTGTGCTCCTGCTGAGATTGGGTACTGGAGCCAAACTCGGCATGCTCCATCACCTAGAGGACTGCTTGGGCATGCTTTATAGCACCATAGGTCTGCGACTCACATCCAGCCAGCCGACAGCTGGAGTGGTTTAAACCTTACCACCAGCCAGTTTTGTGGTGTTCTCTCCTCACTTTGCTTAGTTACAGACCCACCAGAGCAGCCAGAAGAAGAAACATCCTCAATGCAGTGCGTTTGCTAAATATGCATCCATCAGTATTTTAACTATTCCGAGAGGTTGAGGACCTGGCACGCCAGAGGCATTGCCCTACACTGCCCTCTGCTCCTGCCCAGCAGGCAAGAAGGGCCACAAGGAGATGGTGGCGTGAAACCTTCAGCTGGCCTTTAAAAACAGACATTTTGTTGGGGTTTTTTCCCCCCCACAAATCCTTCCCTGTAAAAACCATTTTGCTTGACATTTTTAGTGGAACTAACACATTTTGGAGCAGCAAGTTGTTGATTTTTGTTTGTTTGTTTGAATAGCGAAGTAATAAAGATGTTAAGGAACTAAAAGAAAAAAATATTAAAATAAAGATTTCAACCCTAAAGTTTCTGAAATTAGTCATTAAAGATAGGTCATATAGTAAAAATTGCAAGACATTTTTTTTTTCCACTCAAATTAGCTTTGTTTTGCAGTTTTGGATTTTTTTTCTCTTGCGTTTATGAGTTGCAGAGGCAGCTAAAACTGGAAAACAACAGCAAAATTTTCCCACCCGTACTTCACAGTTTGCATAGAATTAGAACTTTTTTAATACTTACCCACATGGAAATATCTACCATCTGGTGAGCATACTTTGGTCAGACGTTATGATCCCAGTAGTCAGGATATCTTGGAAAAATTCCTAGTTCTTAAAAAAGAAAACAAACCTTTTTCTGTGCCAACATTCTGGGCCAGATGCTTATCTGAATTACACTGCTGTGAATAAGCATTTTCAATACTAATGAAAAAGCAAAAGTTTGGTTGGGTTTTATTCTTCTTTATTTTCTCTTCTTCAATTTTATATAATAATTAAATAGATCAAGATTATTAAAATAGCCTCAAAAGTCTTTTAAGGATCTTTAATTTAACTTGGAATATGAAGTCAGCAGCTTAAAGTTCCTCCTGTCTCACAAAAGGGAGTACTACAGCAGATTTCTCAAGAATCTGAACTTTTGAATCTCAGGAACCTGGAACAGATGGCCTCTTTCCTTATGTCAGTGTGAGCTATAGAAAAGCACCTTTCTTCTGAAGCATTCTTTATTCCACAGAATAATATTAATAATTTCATAAATGGGGTGTACATGTACCAGAACTCTTGCGGGAGCTTCTCCTGTTTGTCCCACTGTACTAAAATACTGCATTCAGTATTTTGTGTCTTCACTGAACTTCAGGTTCCAGTCTTTAATGACATAAAATTTTAAAATCAGGGATTATTTCTGCTCTTACTGTTTTCTTCAGTTCACTGCAGTTTTCAGACAAAAATGTGAGAGGCACAAAGAAACAATTAGAAAAAATTATTATAGCCTTCAGAAGAATTGTTTATTTTCAATCCCTTTTGTTGGAGAACAGATATTTTATCTTCTGTGGCACCTCAGAAAACAGCTAATGTATATTCCTAAATGCTAATGCACCTTTTTTTATTTTCCCTTCAGCTGTTTTTTTTTTTTTTTTTAAGTTTTCTCTATTGTCTATAATCATTTTCTGTTATGAACCCAAGGGGATATTTTGTGTCTAGCTTCTTTTTTTTCAGCTGTACTGGAATTCAAATGTGGACACCCAGCTTCTTTTTGGAGTTTTTTTTTTTAATTATTTTATTTGAAATCAGAATGGGTACTATTTGTAAGAAAAAAAAACATCTGGTAAATTTAGCTTGTTTTTTTCTCTTTTTACTACTACAAAAGAAAGGATACAGCAAGAAGCAGGGCTAAATTTCTGAGCACTCTTACACTTTAATTTTGGAATGCCCTGCCATGCTTTGGCAGTGAGCATGCAGGGTGTCACCCTGGATACCACCTAATCAGAAAAAAAGCAGGGAAATTGCTTCACCTTAAACCATTCCTTGAAGCTGAAGATAGCAATTCCATAGTTCCTGGCAAGGAATCAGATGTAAGGAGTGGACAGTTGGTAACAAAGCAAAGGGTGATTCGGATGTTTCTAGTGCTCCCAAAATATATAAAAAAATCCAAAGACCACTGAAATCAAAAGGAATGCATGTCTTCATTTTAACAGGTTTGATCACATCCTAATTTAGAAACTTCTTCTAATCATTAAACTAGTCCTAACAAAGACTTCACTTAGTAAAGTCTTAGTGAGACCACTGCCATGAAAAGCAGCACTGTTGTTGCTCAAGTTTTTTAAGAAATTATGTACAGAGTTACACAGAATTTAACTAAAATTTATTCACCATTATTTCCCCTGCACTGAAAGTAGAGGTTTAGTGGTGCTGCTTCTCTTTTGTCCTGTGTTTCCACCCATTCCATGAACTATACTAGTACAAGTACCCAGTGAATCAGATAGTGAATCAAATAGAGAAATATAATATGAATTATAATTAAGAAGGTAATAAAAACTGTGGTGATAGTTCAGTCACCACTGGGCCATTTTGCATTTGAACTGGCATAGCTGAGGGACTGGAGATAACACGATTCAGTTGGATGGAAAGAAGACACTGTGTGGTTAATGACTAAGCAGCTGTGTGCAGACACAGACATATTTCTAAACTCTTTCCTTTAGGATCTGTATTAGCACATATAATAATCTTCTTATTGTCTCAGATCTGAAGACTTACAAATGAGAAATGAAGAGAGAGAAATAAAAATTAATTAATCCAAGAAGATGAAATAAATCAGAGAAATACTGAGTTACCAAGACTATAAAGTAAAATTATTTCAAAGCCACAGGCTGGGCCCAGATCTCCATGTGTTCTCATTCTTTGACTGCAAATATGTTGTTCTGATTTCAGTTCTTTGGCCACATACAATTTTGCATAAAATATAATCTCATGGCCATAAGAAAAGCCCTAGCAAATATAATAATTGAGTATTAGATTATTTAGCTTCAAAACCAATTCCTGTAAATAAATTCTCTTAAATTTAGTTAAACACTTTTATTATATTTTTTGCTAAGTATTGTTATATATATATATATATATAAATATTTCCAACACTGAAAAGTCATACTTATTTAACTTCTGCTTAAAATCCATAAATAAGGCTGTTCCTAGCAGACTTGTGAAAACCACTGAGCATAAACTGGGAGCTTAATGAATAGTAAAGAAATTATAAGAATGCTAAAACCAGAAAACCTAGGAATAATCTTCTGGTTGCATTAAAAAGTCTTCAAATTAGAGCTGATATATCTGTCAATTCTTTTCCAAAATCCATAAGCTTATGCATATTTTTAGTATATGATGACAGCATAAAAGCAATTAAATGTGCATGGCATGTCATTGATGATTGTCAGTTGAGTGCATGAGGTTGCAGGGAATAGGCACTCTTACTACTGCAGGACTTCAGAGTTATCCCAGTGTTCAGATGTCTACCTTCAGCATATCTCACAGTTCCCACTTCTGTGTGAAGGTTCCTACTTCACCCAAAAAAACCCTAAGAGTTCAATCAGAAGACAACTGTGGAGGCAGATTTTGTTGCCAGTAAGAAAGTTTCAGAGCAAGACCTTACAAATTCAGGGCACTGTGGAAGGAATGTTATGGGAATAAAAATAGAGGAGTGTTTTTTGGCATAGTTTTAAGCCCAGGGACAGAAAATAGAAGCCTAACTGAATTGTCTTTTATAAATTTATAATGTAATTTCCACAATCACTTGGTTTTTGGTTTGTTGTTTTGTTGGTTTAAAATTGAAAAGAACATTTGGAGTTGCATTTTTTTTAAATAGAATTTTTTGTTTGCAAGATGAAAAGGAGCTTTCAGCTTTTGAAATAATGATATTGGAAAAAATTTGTTTTAGTATGAGAGAGGAATTCTAAGGCTGGAAAGGATTGCATCAATACCTTCCATTTTATACAGGGTTGGACACATAACTTATGACCTCTAGTAAAGCATTTTTTAAAAAAAAAATTACACAGGTGGAAAAAAGGGTTCTAGTGCAGCCAGGCCCACTGAGAGATGAGAAGAGACAGACATGTCAGAGAATCATAGCATAGACCAATATCACATGGATAGTGGAGGGACATACAGGAGGGCAGGAGAAAATACAGAAAACAGAGATGAAGAATAAGAACCAATAAAATTTGTGCTCACATGAATAATTTTCCCAGACCTGTCACTTCAAAAAGCCAACAATTCAGACAAAATTATATTTCCCATTGTTTTTTTTGTTTTGGTTTGGTTTAGTGCTAGAATAGAAAATAATGAAGTTAGATTTAAAGATGCCAAATCTCTACTAGTATTAATTGCAGATTTTCATTATGAAGGCTTGGTTCTGAATTTTGTGCATCTTGAAAGGTTTAAAGCTGAGTTTAGGTCAGAAGATTATTTCTATTGAAGCTGGTCTCTTTGGGTGTCATGAGCCTACCATTCCTTGTAAAATTAAGAATTCTTATATATCTGTTTCAGATTAGTGTAAAAATTTCAGAGGTTTTTGGACTCACAATATCTAATATTTATGATGCTTCTTAGTTTAAATTTAAAGTTAAGAAAATTAAAGAGAAAGTAGTGAAAAGAAAGAAAATAAAAGGTAACATTTCATCATTTTGAAATTCATTCAACTCGATTCCAGTTATATAACTGGGAATAAGAGATAGCAAAGGTTGTAATTGTTGCAATTTTTATCTTTGGAGGTATTGATGTTCAGTGCCACTTTAGGTTTCATTAGGTATTATTTAGTATTGGAGACGTCTGAAATCCAGAGTTATTAGAGTAAGGGATCTTAGGCAATAAACAGCCTTCCAAAGTGATAACTGGTGGACAAATATTTCTCAAAATAAAAAATCAGTAATAGAAATCAGCGTTGAAACAACCAAAGAGAGAGGTATCTGGTTTAAGGTAATCAGTGTAGGTGCATCAATAGTCAGGACAGAGACAGGGGGTCTCTAGAGAGCAGTTCACTGCCTGCTAGGTTAATGCCAAGGACAGGTGGGACCTCTCAGGGTACTCCTCTCACAAGGGGATGCCCAGCTTAGACAAAGCTTTCAGTGTTAAGCACACTGATGGAGTGACATGTATCCTGTGGCTTTGTGTGTTACTTCAATTTCCTCCTACACCTCCACTCCAAAGACTATTCAGGCCGATAGTTCAAACTGAAGATGGTTTATACTATAGTTTCTATGGAAAAAAAAAAGCTATTATTGCAACCAACTTGTTATACTAATTTTAATTAATGGTACAAAATCTTCAGGATTAGTTTGAAAGCATTTCCATTCCACTGTAACATGTAGAATGGAAATTTCCCATGCACTGATGGTTTGCTATAATCAAATTTCAATGTGTATATCTTCAAGGAACAGTACACTAACTAATTAATATTAGAAACATAGAATCATTTAGGTTGAAAAAGACCCTTAAGACCATCCAGTCCAACCATTAACCCAGCACTGCCAAATACACTACTAAAGCACATTCCTTAATGCTGCACATAGACATCTTAAATACCTGCACAGGTGGTGACTTGACTGCTTCCCTGGGAAACTTGTTCCAGCTGGACAGCCCTTTAAATCAAGAAATATTTTCTATGTTATTGAAGTTAATTTTGTTCATATCATCCTTCCATGGTCTAAAAATTGCTTAAACTAGTAAACAAGCTTGCTTCAGGAAAAAAAAATAAAAGTTGCTATGTTCTCACAAATAAGACATCAAGTTTAAAACATCTTTTAGCATTATTGAGTTAATTATATTCATCAGTGGTACAACCTACGGGTCAGAGGTTTATGCACTAGCTGTGAATATCAAGTTCTTAAATGCATAAAAGCTTGATGACAAGGTGGTTAAAGTATTCTGTGTGGAAAACTACAGCACCTAATTCCAGCAATACAAGACCATCGATGACAGAATCTGACCCTTAACACAGTGCATATACAGGTGCCTTGCACAAACTCTCATTAGGCTTGCCCAATGATCTTTACAGAGTGTATGCTGGAGTCTGAAGTGGCTAATAGTGGAGGAAAATATTCACAATTTTGAGCTAAATATTAGCTACGTGGTTTTATCCCCCTCTCCCCCACCCCTCCCACTTTGTTTGTTATCTGGAATTAGGGTACCACCTACTGGCCATCAGGTTTTTTAAATCATCTGAAAATTTCTTTGTTTTCTGCTCAGTGGCACTCTTATTCTTACCCTATTGATTGAAACAACCTAATTTCCCATCATTTTGTACCATTCCGGACCTGTGGATTTGAACAAATATTCTTTTTGTTTATATATATATATATATAAATAAAAGTAAAAAAATTGAGACAGATTTTGAGATAGATATGAGCAGGAGGACAACTGTTCTTGCCTTAATATATAGTTTTATTAATGCAGTCAAACAGTCATATATAAAGGAACAGCTTGATTTCCTTGGAATGAGGCAGTAACAGCCTACAAAACTGCATGCTTTCCCAGAAGGAACTGCAAAAGGATATGCTCTTACCTCTCTTTGTCTTGTAAGGACACAGGAGATAATAAAATCTTCTTACTCATGATTTTCAGCCCAGGGATCTGACCCTATTAGGCATATTTTCTGCCTCTGAAGACTTCATTTCCTGCCAGCATGTGAAGCAGAAAAGAGGGGAGAAAGAGCTGGAGGTCCATTCAGGAGCAGCAAGGGTTCTCAGATAGATTATGAAGTCCTGAGCATGTCAAGAGCAGGATAATCTAGGGTGGGTCAGGAGATCTGCAGTCACTCTTCTCACTCAGCACACTCACATTACACATGAAAAGCCACTGATCTTTTCCAGTCTCACATCTAAGGTCAAATTTCTGACAGTTCCCTTTTTCATGCCTAAATCCCGGCCACCCAGAATTTGGGCAGCATGCTGGTGTTTGTAGGGTTTTATTTTCAATAAAACTCATGGACTATTGGGCATGTTTACTAATCTTGTGACCTTAAGCAGGGGAAAACTAAAGTTTTGCTTTAAAATAAGACAATTGAAACCATCTTCCTAGCAGTGACAAAAGAGACTGCAGACTAACCCTGCACTCCCTTCAGGTGAAGAACAGAATGGAAAGTGTCATATCTTTTCTCAAATAAACTTTAATTGTGGTGAGGGCTGTGTATGAAACTGCTTTTGATGCTGTACCTAGTACAGAACTTTTGGGAAGTATCAGTCACATCCAATAGTAATGGCCTGACTAGGATAGAGTTAACTTTACTCGTAACAGCTCAATCAGTGCTACAGTTTATATTTGTGATCAAAATAATACTGATGACACACTAATGTCATAAGTGTTGATGAACAGTGTCTGCACAGAACCAAGGCCACCTCTGCTTCTCATCCTACCCCGAGTCTGTTTAGGTTGGAGGTGCAAAATAGCTAGAGAGGAAAAGGCAGACAACCCAAACTAACCAAAGAGATATTCCATGCCATACAGCATCACTGTCAGCAAAAAAAAAAAAAAAAAAGAAAAGAAAAAAAAAAGAAAAAGAGGAACTGGTTTAACACTGGTCTACCTGATGGAAGTAGTGAGTGATTGCCTTTGCATCACTTGTTTTGTTTTCTTTCTCTCTTCTTCCATTAATCCTTCATTTATGACTTTTTTTAAATTAATGGTTAGACACACAGATGGATTTTTTTGTTTGAATGTTCCTTTTCTTTCCCCCATCCCACTTCAGTGATGAGGGATGAATGAGGACTGTTTGGTGCTTAGCTGTCTACCAATGTTAAACCACAACATATGGAGAGAACTGAAAAAGCCAGGTGATAATTTTAGAAGTACTGTGGGCCTCAAGATCTCATGAGAAAGAAAAAAAAAATTCTCTCATGCAACAGAGCTTAAGGTAATGGAGCAATGTAATACAGCCATGTTGCAATAGTTTTAGAAAGGAAAGAGAAGGACTTACTAAAATGTAGAATATTTGTAAAAAAAGCCCCTCGCTTAAATAATTATGCTGTTTGCCACTCGTTAAAAGTTAACATAGGTTGAAAAAAAAATTAAATCTACCCTGCTTAAAAATATCCAGAATGGATTCATGTTATGAGACACAATTAAGTTGTGAAACTTATCGTCAAGTGATTGAAAAAGAATGAACAGCTCCTTACAAAACTGGCAGTATCAGTTATAACAAAGCCATTCAAAATTACTGTAATTGTGATAGATCTCATCTTGTATTCATAAATACCTGTGGAATTAAAATGGTGTGGTCTTCTGAGTCATTTTATCTGCCCTTTTCTCTGGATCTAGGTTTCCTATGTTTTCCTCAGCAATATTGCTTAAATATAAACTTCTGTTCCCAGCAAATTGGAGTCCTTGTCCCAAATGCTTAAATCACTGTGACAGTGATACCTGTTTGATACAGTACAATTAAATTATTCTAATTGTGTGCCTCAAAATTAAATTGAGATTACAAAAAAAAAATTCTTAAGCATCTCCACTTACAATCTGTACAAAATAATAAATTTTACAGAAACATGGTTCAAATTTTTTTAAAGTTATATCTGACTCCATCAAGAATGTCTCAGGTAGGAGAAGAGTCATGGATATGGACCACATTTAACAGGTAGCCCCTATTCATGCAAAGGGTTGTGAGTACTGGGTGCAGCTACGAGTTGTGTCATCCTGAACACAACCCCACTGGAAATAGCAGGCAAGACAAAGAGACCATCTCCCACCATGTATGTGTGGCAACCACTGTGAACATATGCTACATTAATATTTTCCTTGAAGGGCTCAGCACCTCTGCACCATCAAAGATATTCCCCTGCCAGCTGCATTCCCTCTTGCTTTCTAGAGATCAGAAAGAATCCTTCTATCAAGTACATGAAAGGCAATTGTTACAATGCCAATGTGACAGTTATGTCCATCTTGCTATCTTTGTGCTATTAGTTAAAATAGCTGGTTAAATGTAATAGGGAAACATTTTCGCATTTTAAAAAATGACAGTTTTCTGGCCTGGGGCACTCCTGTGAACTGGCTGATCCTGCCAAAAGCTGGCAGACAGACTGACCCTTGGCTGTGATCATGTGTCCTGGTTTGAAACAGACAGGTGTGCTAGGGAGGAGCAGGGCCTTCCCTCGAAATGGAGCTAATAAACCCTTCCCTCTAAATTAGCATAATTTTGGAATTAAGGGGCTCTCAGGCAAAGATATGGGGATAGGAATAACAGTTCTTTACTAGTATGTATATATATGTATATGTGTATGTATATATAGACATATATATGTATACATATATGTGTATATATATGTATATAAATGTATGTATGTATGTATGTATGTATGTATGTATGTATGTATAAAACAAGGCAAACAAAAGAACAACAGCTATGACATTACCACCAAACAGCCCAGGACCCCAGCAGCAGTTCTCCTGGCTGTGCACACCTTTCCTTTCCCCTGTGCTGCAGCTCCCATCCCACTGGCAGTCAGTGCCAGCAGCTCCCGGGGGCAGGGACAGATGCGCTGATCCCAACGTGGCTGCGGGAGGGCTGGGGGTGATGGAGGCCGTGTTCCCATGGGAAGGGTGGAGGAGAGGCTCTGCTCACGGGTCCTTGTGGCGGTGTCGGTCCCGGTGCTCCATGGTATGATGCTTGGGGGCGGCAGGCCGAGGCAGGAGGGTGTCCCAGCAGGGGTGCCCCAGCTGAGCAGAGGCAGCTCCCGCTGTTGGGACGGCAGGAGAGGTTTTCCAGCGGCTGTCCTCCTCTGAGAGCCAAACGAGCGAGAGGGCGAGCAGCTGCTCACAGCTCTCCTTTACCTGCCCCGGGTCTCGTAGGCTTCCCCTCCTGCCCGCCCCGGCCCTGCGAGAGAAACTCCAAAAAAAGGACAGGGAGCCTCCCCCTGTCACTAACCATCAGTGCTTCTTAGCATGTCAATGGGAAAAAAATGGAGAGGAGAGGAGAGGAGAGGAGAGGAGAGGAGAGGAGAGGAGAGGAGAGGAGAGGAGAGGAGAGGAGAGGAGAGGAGAGGAGAGGAGAGGAGAGGAGAGGAGAGGAGAGGAGAGGAGAGGAGAGGAGAGGAGAGGAGAGGAGAGGAGAGGAGAGGAGAGGAGAGGAGAGGAGAGGAGAGGAGAGGAGAGGAGAGGAGAGGAGAGGAGAGGAGAGGAGAGGAGAGGAGAGGAGAGGAGAGGAGAGGAGAGGAGAGGAGAGGAGAGGAGAGGAGAAAGAAAAATAAAAAAAAGCAAAGCAACAAACAACCCCCAACATCATGTCACTGAGCTCAGCAAGACTCTTAATTCCCTGGTAAGTTTTTAAGTTTTTGCTGGTGGCCAAGACTGCATAAGGCATCTCTCTATAAGTCTGTTCAACATCTGGTGATAGCATACCTCAATTCCCCAAATAATTGTCCAGTGGATATTTGGCATGCCTGAGTATTTAGTTTGTGAGCCTACCAGGTGGGAAAAAAATTGGTGAGACGCTGAGGATCCTAGTAAACATCTCCAGAACAGAATATTTCGTTCTACAGTAAAACAAATATCAAGAAAATTGTTTGGTAGTTTTTACCCCTATATTTTTCTAGAAAGTTTTTTCTTTTTTTTTTTTTAATAGATATATATTTTATTTCCATTTTTTTTGTGCCCAGAATATTTAACATTTGTTAGCGACCACAGAGAGAGCACAGGTACTATCAGTATATACTGCAATCTCTGGTAACTCATGAATTTTGAGTGCAGTGTAAAATGAAATTTAGCTCCCAAAGTGCATAGACAATAAGACTAGAACTTTTTTTCTGTAAGATTTTAATCAAAAATTAGTGGGGAAAAGGCCCCAGTAGCACAAAGAAGGTAATCTTGCTAATTAGTTTTTGGAAAGGGAAAAAAATTAAATTCTACTAATACCTAAAATGTGCAGCAGTAGTGTATAGTTTATATGATAAATCTTGCTTGATGCTTAGAAATATATTTTGAAGCATTTTATATCACCATATGGAAAATTCTGTCTTCTCTTACAGGTTGGATATATATTAAGAAATACTGAAGTGTAATTTAGTTTTAAGAATATCCTTGGGCCCCTTAAAATTAAATAATTGAAGCAAATAAATTGAATAGAGAAATGTGAAAATTACATGGTTTAAAGTGATTTGGTGCTCTAAATCCCCAAGATCCCATTAAAGACAATTAGCACAAGGAAACTAAAACTTCTCAATTATCTAGACAGGTTAACCTTCAAAATCTTTGTCTTTCTATTTCCACCAGATGGTGGTATACTGTAAAAAACAGATCCTGAAGCAAATTTCTCCTTTCAAAGACTACAAAGCAAGGAAAAATCATCATCAGTTAAAAAGAACACATTGAGTCTCTATGAGACAACACAAATTTTACAGAAATGAAGTCCTAATTTTGTAGTTATATCTAGCCCATCCAAAGTTTTGTAGGTAGGAGGAGTATGACTTTTCTTCTAGTCTCTTCTTTAATGTTTAAGATGTCAGATAACTATTTTCAGTAGATGGAGTAGGAGAGATAGATATTCAGAGCAATTATATTTTAATCAAATATTATATTCCACTTCAGCAGTGATTCCTAACTGCAGGAATCTATTTTCATCTATTTTTTCTTAGAAGAATTTGCTGTTTACATTTTGCTCTCTGTCTCACCTGCAATACCAGTGTACCTTTCTACTGGATTAAGTGCAAGGCCCTGGGCACTCCAAAGAAAATACTTAAACCTTAATCAGATATCATGATACAACTGTTGAATGAATCCTTTGACATCAGGTCAAGGAATATTTAACTTTGGCTTAAAGATTGTTCTTAGCTTCAATGCAGGAAGATTCCCACTGATTGTGAAACCATTGCTTCAGCTCACAGATGGGTGTGTGTGCAAAGCTGCATCAGCATTCCTACTACCTCCTAGAACTGAGTGACTCTCTGGAAACACTGGATTTTGAAGTCCTTACAGGGTATGAATGCTTTTTGCAAGTGGCAGGGAGTGATGTGACTTGTGATGTTTCAAGATTTATTCTAGGTAATTAGTACTCTTACACTTCATCTCCAAGTATTGTGGTATTGTACTAGAATATGTACATGTAGATATTTAAACATATTTAAAAAAACTCATTAAAAACTTTTTATTTTCCTCTGAGAATAGATAAATATTGTCTTTTATTGAAAAACTGTTATTTCAGCACCTGAACTGAATAAAAGTTCTGTGTTAATGGCTTTAACAAAGGAAAAACTTAAAAGGCAAAATATAATGCTGTTGTCTATGCTTTATTCACTGTGTCTCTCCAGGCAGTGCCTTGATATTAATTCATGAGCAAAAGGGTTCAGTTTGCTAATCCTTAAGTTCCAGAGGCTGAGCTTGGGGCCCCTGGGAATATGATGTTCAACACAAGTCCTGACACTCCACCCTAAGCTGTGTGAATCTGAAAAGCAGGCTTCAAGCCTGGAGCAGGACTGTTTTCTAATTATCCTCTGTTCATGTGAAAGTCAAAGTCTCAGAAGCTAAATGTAATTAAAACTGTTATTCTATCCCTTGGTACCAAACATGAAGCAGCCCAAATTCCCAGCTCTGTCATCCGTACGCTGCCAAATTATTCTTTGCTGTGTTGACTGCTGCCTTCTCATCTATGCGCTCACCAATAAAGCAAATCCTCCTAAGACCACTGGTTAGGAACAGCAGCTCTTCATTTGGTCTCCTTACTTTGGATTACAAATTGTCTGCTACACCACAGTATGGCTGAACTCATAGAATTCTCTACAAAATTTCTTGAATTGCCACTCCTCTCCTCAAGTCTACTGCAGAAACTAATCTACCCCATCCAAAAAGAAGATTAAGGGAAAACACGTGTTTGCTTGTTTGTTCCTTTTAAAATCAAGTTTTTCTCACAGCTTGGGTCATAGAATTTTTTAATTAACTCATAGCTTTATTTACATCTGACAATGGGCCTGAAACCTTGTTAAAGCAGGGAATTTAATCAAAAAACTATGAAAATTTTTCAAGTGGGAATTTACAGTTTATGCACTGCCTTGATTTGCAACTGGTCCATTTGAAATAGTTTGAGTAAATTGCAGCATGCAGAATGTATGATTTTCTAAAATGCAGTCTGAACTGACGTAGTACAAATCAGACATGCAGACCTATTAGTAACTACAGAAAAATTGATTCCCTACTTTACAACAGGGCAAGCAGTGTCTTGTAATGATAAGATCTGACTGTGCTGTTTACTAAGTTGTTGTAAAAGAAAAAAAAGGAACTACCCTGACGTCTGCCTCTGTCACTTTCTTTCCTTCTTGTCTTCTCCTTCTCTCCAGGCTATTCACCAACTCACCACTCTCCCTTTTTATTTTTGCTCAAGATTTAAAGGAAGAGTATACATCTGATAAACAGTATATTGCAAAAAAATTGTCCCCAGTTCCAGAATTAAATCAAATCCTGAATTATCTATTGATAGTGTATAAAATCTAATTAAAAGAAATCAACAGTAATCACAAACCTTATTGGAAGGAAATTGTAATTGCCAGCCAATTGTAATTGCCAAAATGTAATATTATGTGGGGAAAAACATGCCATCTTTCTCTCTGTCCCTGTTTTCTTCATTTATCTTTAATAGTGACCATTCACTCTACTTTTTGAGTACCTTATGCTATTTTACCCAATCATCCTTTCCAGCTTACAGAAGGCTTCCCTCCTATCACTTTTGTAACATCTGAGGGTTGTAATAAGTCTACTGCTGCCTTAGAAGACTGACGCTTCTCCATCACCAAATCATTTCCTGTTCTCTCACTTCAAATTGTATGTTCAGTTCAGGACCAGTGTAAATGTACAGGACATGAAATTGATTTTCTGAACGTTGGAAGATGACCATCAGGCAGACAGTAGAGCAGCTCACACCCAAACTAGACAAGATGAGCTATGGGTGATTGTTTTGGCCAGATATGATAACACAAGCAAGACTTATGAAATAGTAATTTTTTAGTTATGATTTTACACAAAGCAAGCATAAATATTCATTTTTCTGGCCAGGAAAATCAAGTAGCATCCCTGCGAACCTCTTCTTGTGCTGAGATGCATCCTAAGAGAGATAAGGCAAGAGAACACTAAGTGCAGTGTCTACATACACAAATGTGTGCTTGTGTGTATTGAATGAATGTATATCATAGAATGGTTTGTGTTGGAAGGGCCCTTAAAGATCATCTGGTAGCCACTGTTCCTG
Organism: Cinclus cinclus; assembly: GCF_963662255.1. NCBI lineage: Eukaryota > Metazoa > Chordata > Aves > Passeriformes > Cinclidae > Cinclus > Cinclus cinclus. The sequence goes on along the minus strand of NC_085049.1, from coordinate 51,724,108 downwards.
CCATGGACAGGGACACCTTCCACTAGACCTCAGTGCTCAGAGCCCCATCCAACCTGGCCTTGACTGGCAAGAATGGGGAGCACAGCTTCTCTGGGCAATGTGACCCAGTGTCTCCCCATCCTCGCAGTAAGGAATTTATTCCTGTGTGTATGTATATATATATATGTATGTATGTATGTATATATAAGCTTTTTCCTTGCTTCCCCAAACTGTTTCAGCTGGTTGTACAAAACTATAGTGTTTAAATAATATTTAGCTTTATATATCATCAGTCTCCGGGACTGATTATCTGTAATGGTGAATTTGAGCAATCCTTTCTTATTCACACGTGTTGCCAAAGGTGCAGTTTCACTCCTAGCAGAAAAGCACAGAAGGGTTTAAGTGAACAGAAATCAGGTTTTAAGCACCGTGCTACCAATATTTTAACACTCTATCTAAATAAAGACTTATGACAGTAAATGTCAGTTCCTTCACATCAAGATATGCCTTGAAAAGTCTTGCAAATAGTACATTATGTTTCTTCTCACACTACTGAAAATTGCTAATAAGGCATCAAAAATCTTTTAGCACAGCATTACTTCTTATGCTGTCTGCCTTGTTGAGTGTTCAGAAAATATCTTATTTATAATCCACATCCATCCATTTCACAGAAAACTGAATTTCAAGTACAGCTCAGTGTACCATGCATTGAATTAGAATGTCTGATTTGCCACAATTATGCTAGATACATGAAGGGAATCTAATTGTTTTAAAGACCAGTTCCAGATTACTTTCTTTCTGAGAATAAAAGCCTCTGGAGTTTTTCTCTGAACTTTTATCTAGGAAAACAATCTGAAAAAAGCTACCTACAAATGCAAGTTTCTGTTTATCTTTCAAATATTTTCATCTCCCCTAAAAGTTGGTCCTCTTGTACGTACACTGAGATATCTTCTAATTCTGAGAGCAGTGTGACAAAATATTGTTAACTTGCTTGAGATATGGATTCAAATAACAAGGTTTCTCAAATCTGGACAGACTGGTGTTGATTATCCCAAACTACAAACAGCAATCTGTATTTCTGTCTTGTACTGACAGTTCAGGTTTAGTGAATGATTCAACTGACTCTAATTTGTGTATTTCTTGACCACTGTCATGCACTCCTTCCTTTACCTGATCAGCTTTCTTTAGTTGTTCCAGTTTCTGCCTAAAAACTTTCAATTTTAGACCTCTCAATTCAAATCTGTTTTTCTTGATTCAAGGGAGGTGATGGGAATGCTAGCCAGATGATTGCCTTTCCCGTACACTGATGGGAACCCACCTATTTTTTCAGAATATCCTGTATCTTCTAGTTTACACTTACTTGCCTACACCTTAGTTCTTATATTCCTTTTCTTCATTATATTATAATGATTATATTATATTCCCTTTCTTCTTTTTCCCCTCCCATATTTCCTCCCTCCAAATACATACAACCCATGCCTCAACCAGCTCTGACACTCTTTAGTTGGAGCCAGATGGAAGGAATATCCAGCTAACATTCTTGCACGTTTTTTCACAAATTCCCTTACCTATCTGCATTTTGCTTCCCATTTGTCTGTTCCCTTACAGTACCTTGCAGTTCAACATTATAACTAATGAATCTAAAACCACACAGGTGAAGTGGAGGGGCATGGGATATTTATAAAAAAAACCCCCAAATTTTAATGTTCACAACTCCCCTGTTCTCTAAAGGTCAGGTAATTTAATAGTAATTCTTAACTTTATCATAAAAAAAAAATCAGAAAAATCTACCTTCAGTAAATGGACTTTTGAGGAGAACAGAAGTATTTTCCAAGGATTTCATTGTTAAAATAGCTGCAGTTTTAGCACTTCAGTGCCTTTGCATATTAAAGACAAGAATTTAGAAATTTGTGTTATTGTTATATATTTCTGGAGCAATCAGATGCAGAATGCTATAATACCATGGTACTATCGTATTCTGCAGTTACATATTCTTCTAAGTTATACTTTACATACTGCTAAATTCAGAATAATTTTAATGAACCGTTCATTTGCGGGAATATGCACATATACCTTTGATCTGTGTGGTGTTATTTTTTTTGTTCCCTTCCTTTAAAGAGAACAAAAGACAGGTTGTCTTTTCCAAACACCTATTTATTTAGAAGATCATTAAATAAGATACCAAAACACAACAACTTCTGCAGTATATGATTATACAACTACCTTAAGGACTTGGTAGTACACAAAAACAATCAAGATATTTAGTTCATGAGGGAGCTCTTGAATAAATCATTTCTAGGATCTTCTCTATCTTCTAAAAAGTAGGAAATCTTTTTTTTTTTTTCTTTTTTTAGGACAAGAATGCTTAGGTTTTAAGCATAGAGTTTATGAACTAAAAATTTTTCTTTTTGCACCCTAATAAAAGGTTTTAGAATATTATATTATAGGAAAGGTTGTTTTTAAATACATATAAACAGTAGATTTGGGGGGAAAAATGTTTGGAGGAATAGTGCCAGTCATTCCAGATAAATGATTCCCAATTCATACTGCTCTGTAAAAACTTTAAGAAAATAATGCATAATAAAGCACATACTAGTTCTTCTCTTTCTTTCTTTCTTTCTTTCTTTTTCTTTCTTTCTTTCTTTCTTTCTTTCTTTCTTTCTTTCTTTCTTTCTTTCTTTCTTTCTTTCTTTCTTTCTTTCTTCCTTTCTTCCTTTCTTCCTTTCTTCCTTTCTTTCTTTCTTTCTTTTTTTCTTTCTTTCTTTCTTTCTTTCTTTCTTTCTTTCTTTTTCTTTTCTTTTCTTTCTTTCTTTCTTTCTCTTTCTTTCTTTTCTCTCTTCCTTTCTCTCTTCCTTTTTTCCTTTCTCTATCTTTCTTCCTTTCCTTTCCTTACTTGCATTGTTTTTAGGCCTTGAGTTAAATGCCAACAGGGGATAAAATAATCATAAATTCTAGAATGCTGGATTATAAAGATCTGTTATGCATCTTGGATTCTTAAATCATTAATCAAAACAAAAGCTTCAATATGGTGTCAAGATTGTAATTTAGGATGTTTCCATTCTATTAGATTCACTGGTGTACAAATCTGTTCTCATAGTGTTTATACTTTATTAAACAGCTGGGACACTCCACCTGAACAGAGGTCTTCATGTTGCTTCCAGTCATGTAAAAAATAATGTGAAGAGTAGCCTGAGTAGCCCTTTTTTGTATCCATAAGAGAACTAAACCCTGCAAAAGCTTCCTACTGCTGATTTGCAAGAGCAAAATAGAAAATGGTTCCAGACTAACAGTGCACTGTAACTTCTGTGACAAAATGGACTGGTACTTGACCCCTTGGGAGCTCAAACAGAAAAATACTATTCCTTGGAAATTGAAGTCCAGTTTTGTATAGCTCATTTTTATCTTCTGTACAATGGAATGTGATGCAGTTCCTGAGATATCAGCTGTAGATTCTTGTCTGCTTGGAAAGAGCAGGCCTTCTTTGGGCAACCAGGAGTTCCTGAAGGCTTTGTTTCTTAATAGCTGACACCTTCCAAAAATTACTGGGTGGCTCCCATGTAATTTTCCCATATTGCTGCTTCAGAGGAATCATTGAGTCAGAAAAAGCTTGCCTGCTAATGAGGTACCAAAAAGCTCTTTCTATTCCACTGTCTGATTGATAGGTCTGGCAGACCCATCCAAGTATCCTAGATTTTGATGATTTCAAAATCTGGTCATGAGCATTGGGCTTTTGTGTGTGTTGAAATATGACACCCTCTGGATTCAAGAGGCTGAATATGAGCATCAAGTTTCAGTAGAAATTAATATTAACTAACAAATATGTTTCAGCTCTTCTTGTTGACAAAAACTTAGATATGTGATTCTACTCCTCCCTGGCAATCCAGTAAACAGAAAGAAACAAAAATCATTTGACATATATTCATTGCTTTATTTAGGTGTCAGGGTTATCTATCTATCTATCTATCTATCTATCTATCTATCTATCTATCTATCTATCCATCCATCCATCCATCCATCCATCCATCCATCCATCCATCCATCTATTTATCTATCTATACTTTTCAAGGTTTTGCAGCCTCACTCATGAAATTTGAATGCTTGCATTTGGCAGCAATTAAAATCTCATTCTTCAGGCTCCTTGCAGAGGTCAAACCCTCTCTTCCACTTTTTTTTCTTCCTGGAGAGTGAGATCCAGGTGCTGTCTCTTTTGTTATATCGTAGAAGTCAGCACAGTTTATTTTGCAGATTATCTGAAACCCTTATTTTCTCATAGCTTTCAGTCAGTCCAGGATTATGGATGTGGAGAACATCAGTGATCAGTCTGGAACCTTGGGGAATTAAAAAAAACTGCTCCTCTTTCTTGCCCTCCAACATGAAATTATTGTAGTGTTAGCTTTTATCTTCCATTTAATACCCCCCAATGCAAACTGGTAACTAATCTTGGGGAAAAAGAATAAAGATCACGACCAATTTTGTCTACATTTTGTGTTCACTAGGAGCTGGGTGTGAGACATAGCCAATACCTTACATTTCAAAATTAAATCTCTCTTAATCTGAAAACTCAACATTTCATCCACTTTGTTTACAACAAAACATTCAAACTCTTACCCAAAACATAATAGACTTATAATAGAAAACACAGAAAAGATCAAAACTTATGATATACCACAAGCAAGACTTAAGAACTTGATAACAGCAACTATTATATTATAACATTTCTTTTAAAGAAAAATAACAAATATATGCTTCAGTGATTATAAAATCACAAATTTAGTTTTGTTTCACTTTTCACTTCAAATGCCCACGTTATAGGTCATTTGCAACATTATGGATGATAACTAAAAAATAAATGTAATTGAAGTAAATCTCAGCTCCATTTAATTCTTCATTAGAAAGTATTGACAGGTTTTGACAATAACTGTATGACTATATCCAATATGTTAGGAGTCTAAGAAATAGTTAGGTATAAAATTTCTGAATGATTGGTATTATTATTAATCTATGAACTCAGTTTAGAAGTTGGTAATGGAAATTATAAGAAAAAATGTGCTCCTCTGAAGACATAGCAAGAGACAGAATATCTCTCAATAATTGCTTTTATACAACAAAATTGCCCATATCAAAAGATGTTCCTTAAAAAATGTAGCAGTTTCTTAATGGTCTTTAAAAGGGAAGGGAAGGGAAGGGAAGGGAAGGGAAGGGAAGGGAAGGGAAGGGAAGGGAAGGGAAGGGAAGGGAAGGGAAGGGAAGGGAAGGGAAGGGAAGGGAAGGGAAGGGAAGGGAAGGGAAGGGAAGGGAAGGGAAGGGAAGGGAAGGGAAGGGAAGGGAAGGGAAGGGAAGGGAAGGGAAGGGAAGGGAAGGGAAGGGAAGGGAAGGGAAGGGAAGGGAAGGGAAGGGAAGGGAAGGGAAGGGAAGGGAAGGGAAGGGAAGGGAAGGGAAGGGAAGGGAAGGGAAGGGAAGGGAAGGGAAGGGAAGGGAAGGGAAGAATTGTCTGAGCTTTTGAATTAAGTCTAAGTCTTGATATATTGCGATAGCTTCCTCTGACTTGAGCTTCATCCTGCACCATTTGCTGCTGCAAATATAGCAGCATGGATATTGCAGGCAATGCAGTTATGGATGAGGCAGGTACCCTGGAGATCTCACTGAAAGTATGTGCAAAATAGAGACAAATATGCATAAGACTGTTATTTTTCTATCATCATCCAAAAATGAAGGCTAAAGAAAGGCTGCAATTCCACAGCAGCGAGGCCATCAGGAGGTAGCAATAACTAGAAGAGAGAAGAGATTCCAAGCAAGGAAACCTTCCAGACTTTAAAATTTCCTTTAACTGTTGTCAGCACCTGGCTTAATTCTATGGTTTGTGTTTTCTAGTATTTAAATACTGCTATGCTTGCTTTTCCTGAATGACCAATGAAATGAAAAGCCAACACTGGCTTTTTCAGCTGAACTGACCATATTGCAATTGCAGTTTTTGTTTCCTCATCTAGTTCAGATTATCACACTGAATGACATTCCTCTGACACCTCCATCAGAAACTTGGGACAACTGACAAGATGTACTTTCCTGCCATTCTTTAAGCTCTGTCTCCACCAGTGACACACAGTAGCTGGCTGTGTGTGGATTCAAAGTCTGCTGAAAGGAAATGGGTTATTTAATGCCATTTCCAGCCAGTCTGACTAATCTGTTAGCTCTGCACTGCTAAGAACAAGAACACGGTCACAAGGTAGTGCGGAACACTAGATGAGGATGGAACAGTAAGTATCATAATTTGAGGTTATATGCCATTACCGTGACTGTCTAAACTGCCTCCAATATGCGACATGAAAGGGTGTTTGTTTCTGAAAATTTTACATTCTCTATCAGATGGCAACCACATTACCTTATCGTACTATTTTTTGTAGCTTTTATACTCTTAAATTTATAATGAGAGAAAAATATGATGACAATTTTTTTGTCTCATTCTTCCATTTTTCCCATGAAAAAGTGTTCTGAGACTTTTTTTCATTTTTTCCTCAGGTACTACAAGCACTAAATTTTTGAACAAACTGTTCTGCTTTGTCATTTCAGAACAAAAGATATTTTTGAATGCAAATATCCATAATAGGACTAGGGATCTTGCAGGTTTGTCGGAAAGATGTTTCTTAACCACTTGAGAGCATGCTGGGTCTTCAGTTCAATGTGTTTCATAAATAAAGGAAGGGGTATGAGTTTACCAATTTAAGCAGAGCCCTTAAGCACATTAAGCATTTAAAACATTGAGACTGAACATACTTAATTGCTTTGCTGTATTTGAGTCATAATGATTATTGTAATAATTAGTGTATGCTCAGTTATTTCTTGTCAGTGCATGCATTTAAGGGTTATTGAATTAATAAACTGATTAATAATATTTACAGTGAGAAAAGGAAATATAATTAGCCTTAATATGCTGAAAATATATTTTTCTTTAAAAACTCCCTTTCCATGCAACAAAGTGTAACAAACTTGTGAGAGGGTTTTGAAATTCTCCATGTGCTTGTGTTTTCTGTTGGATTCTTGGTTGTTTGGGGGTGTTTGTGTGTGTGTGGAAGGTGAAGAAGTTGTTTATTTGTGTGGTTTGTTATTTTTATTTGCTTGGGGGCGGGATGGTGTGGCTATTTGTCAGAGGGGAATCGCTTTGAGGAAATTCCTCAAACTGGAAACAGGCAAGTTTTTAAAAACAATGTCTGTCCCATTTTTGCCTTCTGGTCTGAGCATCCAGGCTTCACAGGTCTTGGACTACCCCTCAATTCTGATGGTTGTTGGGGCCCCCAGATCTTTCAGACTGTTTTCCTCTTAACTGGAACCCAGAATCGTTAAGATCCCAAATCTCATGCTCACATCACAAACACGGAACTGGAAAATATGTAACTTTCAGGCAGCATTTGATTCCTCATGGCTTGAAAACAATTTTTCCCATGCTGTGACCCTTCCTCTATATTAGTCTCATGACTGTTTTCAACTCCAAAACTTCCTGTTTTCTACAAATTTGTGGAGGGAGGGAAAAGAAATGACTTTTAATAGTAATTTTAAGATGTTCTAATTTCAATTAATCATTCAAACACTTTGCCAAGTTTCTCATGTAACCAGATTACTATTTTGACTTTTAATAGTGACAGCACCAGAACATGATTCAGCCTTATGTTTTTGTTTGTTTTTTTTTTTTTTTTCTGGGTATTCATACATTAGGAGTCAAAAAATCAAAATTCACTTGCAAGCAAGCTATTAAAAATATTAATTTTGAAATTTCCACTTAATAGTTAATTGACAACATTCCTTTTCTTCCTTAGACCTGTACCCTATTAAATTAAACTTGTCAAAATATAAAATACTAGATTATTCAAGAAATTTGGAAACATTTACATGTTTGAGGTGTTGCATTCGCAGTAGGATTTATGAACAATATCAATTTACTCAGTGTTATGTTGGTGTGCTTTATAAAATTGGAAAAGACTACAAGACTGTTTGAAAGCATGTTGAAATCTCAGTTTTGTACAATACATCATGCTTAAAAACTAGTTTTATTCGCAAATGTATTAATCCAATTAATCTCAAGTAGGAAAAATTCACAATCAAGAAACAGCAATTGCAAAAAGACACAGCTATGTTATCGTCTTGATTTTCCAGAGTATATTTTCACACAAGTATGATTTTAGATTTAGATAAGATAACCATAACGCACAGTTACCTATAAACTAAATATACATTGTTTTCTTCTGCTGCATCAGTAATATGAACTTCTCTTGAGTATGTATGGTCTTCTAGCTTTGTTCACATGTAGCTGCCGTTTCAGAATATAGGGATTTTTTCTCTTTGTGATTTCCTTTTCTTGGCTTGAGTTCTCTAGATCAAAAGCGTCTTGCTGAAGTAACTGCAGGACACAAGAAGAGATACACTGTTACCTAATTTTTTTTGGTAATGAAGATTATAATCCCCTCAAAATTTTAACAAAATATTCTTTTAACATCTGCCACCCAGAAAAATCTTTATTATATTAGCTGTAGCATTAATTTAAAAAAAAAAAAAAGGACAAAACGCAAGGCACAAAACTAAAATCAGGCTAAAGATGAGCTGAGCCCTACAGATGTGATATTTAAATTCCAATTCAAGAAATTAGATAATTGGTTTTGACTAGAAAGGAAAGCTGGTATATCCTCCTTAGACTAAAACTCAAATTGACTGGAAGTTTTCTAACGAGTATCACTCAGTTATCACACATTTAGGTTAAACACCTGCATATACTACTTGCTGGTATCATCTTTTAAGAAATATTTTAAACTAGAACTTCCTGCAAAGCAGAGACCTGGGGTTAAGACATATGGATTATTGCATGTTTGGTTCTAGGGTAGCTCCTTTCCAGCAATAAATGCACTGATGAAGGGAGTCTTCAGAAAACTCTGGTTTCTCAAAGAGGGTGCAGTCCTTTGAATGGACCACCTGACTTATTATTAGGATTGGGAATATACAGTTATATACACCAAAGCAAAACAAAAACAAAAACCCAAACAAACAACAAACAAACAAAAAATATATGGGTTCAGCTAGTCTGTACATGAAACTGTGACAGATGAAGAAATGTGCTTTACTGGAACGTGGGTCGTGATATTGAGCTGTCTTTTTTCACTACACAAAGCAGGTTTTAGTGCAATATCTATGCAAGTGGATTGTGCCTAGTGTGCTTCTGTGTAATCACTGTAATCACTGTACTAAAATAAATATCACAAATGGGCTATAAACAATCATTATGTAAGAGCAGCAATCATTCATACAATCACAGTGTCAGCTTCCAGGGCCCTCTTTAGGTGTAGGGGGGGAAAAAAAAAGCAGGAGTTACCTTGCTGCCAGTCTCTTAGCAATGATAAGAAAACCAGAGTACCTAGTAAAATGGTATGTACACATGGGCATATATCCCTGCAGTTTGAATCCACTTTGCCTTAGGTTCTTAAAACAGAAACACTGGCTACATTTTTTTTGCTTCAATAGATCTATAGCAACATCGTGTCTGTTAAGCTGATATTAATTATGTTTTCTGGCATAGTGATGACTTTCATATGTTTGGTTGCCTGGAATGGCTACAAAGAGTGAGTAAAGTATGTAGTTCAAAAAAGTTCTCACTTATCCATGGTTCATTGTAGGAAACATACAATCAGATCTTCAGAAACTGCACTAATTCATTACTCTTCTGCACTAATTCACTACTGAAAGAGGCATATTAGAAGTATTAGAGAATATAAAAAAGGGAAGGAAAGCTCAAACAATGTAATGGAGATCACATGGATATGGATTTTTGCAACATCACTACAAACAGAGCCTGTGACATTAATAGCAGTAGAAACATGCATTTGTGACAGTTTGTGTTACCTCCCAATGCTGAAAGGCTCTGCTGTGACAAACTTTTTGGAGTTGATATATTGTCAGCATTGCTTCCAAGCTGAAGCCATCCAGAGCAGCAGGGAACTGTCTCCCTGGAACCAGATCCTCCTCATCTACCTCTACTGTTTCCCCCACTTGGTTGTTTATGTTGTTGACGAGATTGCAGACATTTAGCAGGGTCATTTTCCAATAAGGAAGTTTTGCTCTGTTAATCTGAAAATAAAGACACCCACTATTTAACACATTTTGGGTTTTTTGTAGTCATGTGCTACATTCAAACGTTTTGTTAGAAACAAGTTTATGTTTCTGAAGTGCTTTTCATCTGCTCAAATTTTAGACAATAATTAGAGTGCCTAACCTAGGACAACTCATTTATTACACACGCCAAGTCTGCTTCCTTGCAGCCTTGCCCGCCAGGTAGATACAAATGATGAAAAAACTAAACTGCTACCAAACCAGAATGGCAGCATTTCATAGTAATTCTGCACAGGTGCAAACAAAAACACAGATGGAAATTAATATATATAAATTCACAGGTGTAAATAAGGATAATGAATCAAACCCATTGGATAAATTCCCAGCTCAGGAATCCAAGCTGGATGCCTGTGGTTAACTAGACACTTCTCCCTAGTTCAGAACAAATACCAATCATCTCAAAATTCCCTGAGAAAAGGAATGGAGTCCCTGCTTCAGGACGAGCTATCTGATGAGTCTGGGTCTGAAGTTACAGAATCTGTAAGCCCCAGGAGTTTTGGATGCTGGAAAGTCAGTAGCCTGGGAGTTGTTAATTGAAGGACTATGGGCTTAGGAAGATGGATGAAAGATAAAACATAGCTGTGAAAACAAAGTACTCCTGATTTGGTAACTGAACTGAAAAACTGAGACCACCTGCATTTAGGTGGCCCATAATGAACCTGTCCAGAGATGATACAGAAATAGAGAAAAAAGGAAATTTCACCATGGTTTGCCTCAAATTTTGCTTGTTCCGTAATGCATCATTGCATTATGGATGAGCTTTTAAACCATTTTAAAGAAATGTTGATAATCATGATTTTTACTTTTCTACTGGTATACTGGTATAGCTTTATCCAAGCAGTTGTGGCAGTAGTCGTCTTCAATTTTGATTATCAATAGGAAAAAAAGTAAGTTTAAAGCTTAATTCCTATCTCATTTACTACTTTTCATGATTTTGTTTGGTTTTTTTTCTTTCTCCCACTATTAATTATTTCTTCTGCACTGTATTGCTTTTAGTGCTGAGTATAGAATTTAGTTTCCTTAAACTAGAACTAGTGACATAGCAATCTTCAATCAAAATTCAAATAGCAAATTCCTATTTATTCCTGGAAAGGATTTCCTTGCTGTGCACATTAGGATAAGACTTTACCTATGAACTGAAATGTAGTTGCTTCTTTTCCTGTATGTAGGAAGTTAAATATAGGTATGACACTAAACAGACATTGCCTTTCACACATACTTGACAGCACTAATGCAGTGCTTATTTGGCTGAACATCAGGTAATCACATAACCTGTTTCTTTAGAGCACCTTTCTAACAAAGGGGTCTTGCATGCAAGATTTATGTATACTCATCACACCTGAGTCTTTTTTGAGGGAAAAGAAAGAAAATTCAGAGAAACGAGGAAGAAACAAGAAAAGTTGGTATCACTTGGCATTAGCTACAAAAAGTTTTCTTTTGGCCATGGTCATTACTCAAACATACACCTGATACATGCACAGCCTTCAAAATGAGAATGATTTAGCCTTTTAATAAAACTGCTGTGCATTCCCAGATTCCTGACAACATTCCAAAAAAGAAAAAAAAAATTATTTTGAGCTGAAATCTTATTTGGAAGCTTGCAATTGGTATTTCAATTTTTACTTTGAGCTCATCTGTTGTCCCATAGACTAACCCCAGTTAGTCTATCAATTTTTTTAAAAAGATGTGACAGTTTCAAAATAAAATTAATCTCTTTGCAGAATATCTAATTTCATTAACAGAAGCTAAACTAGGAAAAAGACCAAATATCCAATGCAATTTCAAAATGTTCTTTGGTCATTTTAATATATTTTTGAAATACATTAATATGGAGCTTTCCATGAAAAATAAGGAGGCTTCTTCAGTTCACTGTTCTCTCCTGGGTACACAAAAGCACTGCAATGGCTAAATTCCAATGGAGCTTGGAATCTATTGTCAGTACCACACGAGCAAGTGAGATTTCTGAGTTAAGTAGGAACCAAAAATATTCTAGTGGATGGAAACAGAAAAGTAAAGGATAGGGTAATTTTTCATGACTTTTTGCATAACTTATAGAATCTTTTTTATCTAAAGTTACTACTTTATGTCAGCCTGATGCGCATCTATGCATAAAGGATTTTTCCTCTGTGTATAAGTAAAGTAATTAAATAGCAGATTTCCTTAGGTGCAAATTGTCTTAGCTCCTACTTATGAGATTAGGAGAAAACAAAATTGCAGTGCTGTCTGCAAGCTTCTAACTAATATTTCATTTGTTAAAGGATTCTCATTCTTATTAATGTTATGCACCTCAAAGTATTTTCACTTGGTACACCTGCTTCTGACTTACTGCTACCATTAACAATTCAGAGTGGTTTTTGTGTTATTTTAAATTCAGAGGAAAATTGGGTTATTTTAACTGAATATGGAGTTTTCCAGGTCATGTCCAGCCACTGAACAGAGCAGTCACATTATTTTCCTGCTCCACTGCTACAGCAAGCATTAAAATCAGACTGCTTTGCTTTTAGGGTTATGGAGAAAATCTGAGACAGTTATCCTAAAAGTATATGTAAAAAAAAAACAAGTTTAAGATGATGATAATCCAAATGTTCAGGTTAATTTACAATATGTGATATATTTTATATTATATGTAATATATTTTATATTTTATATATTCATGCATTTTCCACACAGGTCTAAGCAATATCAACTACAGTAGCTCAACACATGTTTTAGAAAATGCCAACACAATAAAACAAGGAACCTTTATATGCCAAGATAGAGCTAATTTTTTTAAGAGTAACTGATACCTGAGAATGATCTGAAGAAACAAAGGAGACTGCAGTATGTACTAGAATTTAAAAAGTATATAAATACTGAAGTGAATACTGAATATTATGTATTTCCAATGTTAAACGTGCTTGTAAAATAAGAATAAGATATATAATTTTTCATACTTCATGGATCTTGAAAGAGAATTTAAGATCATCTAAGAAACTGAAATAAGCTTATTTCCTACTCTGACAACAGGCTTGTCTTATGCAAGACAAAAGAGCCTAAGTTATAATTTATATGATATTTTATTTCCATTTCTGGTTGAATGATACCCTTGATAGTTTGCTTAAGATACTTCTTTTGTTATAATCCATCCATATATCCCAAATGCTATTTCTCATTAGGAAAAAGGATTTCATTTTACATTCTTATCTTTATCTAATAAAAGCAGATAAAAAGCAAAGCCATAATGAAGTAAAAATCCCAAGCTAGTGTAGGATCTCTATGGTTCCTTTCCATAAAAATAGTTGAATTTTGTTCGGATTGTAACTATAGAAATAAAAGCTTTAATCAGATATAGCACCAAGTTCTGTTAAAGAAATTTTTCCATGGTGTATATTAATGCCTGTAAACCTTATTAATTCTTTATGTGATGACTGAGTCAGGAAGTCAGTATCTCCTAGGTAGCTGTAGGTTCCTCCTACTTCTAGGCAGCTCCTCAGACAAGGAGGCTAAACTCTGGGTAAATACAGTCATAAATAGACATCCTAGAACAACAAAAACTCAGTGACTCCATGACTTCATAAAATTAATGTTGGGTGGTACCCCAAAGGTGGAGTATAGTCTAGGGATGATATATTCTCCAAGGAGTACTTTAGTTTTACTTTATTTTCCCCTCTAAATGACATAGTCTCAATCTTCTTTGAGTTCAAACTAATTCAACATTCAACTAATGTTTTCAAGCAAGCATTTAGGAAGCTGGAAATAGTTTGGTAGGAATAGAGTTTTCTATTTCAAGCAAAATATAGACAGGAGATCACTGTCCACATATTTTTGACAAGTCTGATTTTGTTGTTTTAACAGATCTTCCAAATGGCCTTTTGGATTTTATCTTATTAAAAAAAGACAGACAAAGCATTGTAAGGACTTGTTTGGTCCTTGTATCTCGGCTCAGATGTAACAGCAGGGAAGGGTGACAAACTGTATTAGGGGTTGAAGACAGGTTGCAATAAGCATGAACTACTTCTTTAAGGATGAGGAGTGATTCAGCATATAGGTGGCTTTGAAGAGTAACTTGAAAAGGGGCAGCAGGCACTGGACAGCAGTCTGTGAAGTCAAAGGCATAAGGCAACTCTTCCCTTAATATTGGATAGGCAACTGAACACTGCAAGAGGTGCGCTTAAGCCCTGGCTGTAGTCTTCATACTATAGTCCACAAGTGCCTACTTAGGTAGATTTTTGTTCTATCAAATACTAAATCCAGAAGTGATAATCCATTTTGTTGCACTTATAGATCTCAGCTTCTATAAACAGTATCTTCTTTTCCCATCTTAATGCTGTTTAACTTGTTAGGATTTCCTTTGTTGATCACCAAGTCAGTGTCAAGCACAGTGCAATTTAGCAGTAATTGCTCTCAAATGAAACCAGATCTCAGGCACAACACAAGACAGCTATTACACATACCATCTTCAAATTTGTCTATCACACCAGAACCATAATTTGTTGCAATAAGGGTTATAATTTAGCAGCAGACAACAGAAAAAAAATAATTTCAGTAAGGAATGGGATAGCAATATTACTCTAGTAATATCTAATAAGATTTAACACACAGTTTTTAGTGTTTCCCCCATGTCATGCTTTGATGTCAAGAGACAACGTATATTCAACTAATGAACACTACGTGGTGATTTAAGGCGGTATAATGCAGAATTAAAGCAATGTCTCCAACATGAATCCACTGCTTCTGTCAACTTCGAGTGTCAGTTAACTCTGGCAAATACCCTAAGGAAGCTGAATAGCAAGCCACCTGACATTAAAAAAACATAAGAGTATTTTGGCAAACATCAAGACATTATTAACTGGTGCAATATTTTTGTGTATTTGGAGTTACCTGAGGTTGTGTTCTGTGGTGAGGGGGAGGATAAGATTGAAGTTATGTTCACAGATCCACTAAAGTCAGTATCAGAAATACCAAGAGCTGCAGGGTTTTATTCCAGGGCATGCTATGCTTTGCCACACATCAAAAAACCTCTTTTTTTGTCAGTTTCCTACATTTAAATATGTCTCGGAAAAGGAGTAGTTATTAAATCTTTCTATACCTTAAAAAAGTGAGTGGCCAGCAGGTCTATTTAAATCTAAGGTTAACTATCATGCCAGTAAAGAACATTGAGATCTAAGGACTGCCAGACCAGATAAAGAAAATGCATTTTCTATCCAATAGTACTGAGGAAAAGGTCACATATACTTAAATACAGTATATACAGAAATCTTCCTGGCAGGTTTTGTCTTTAACCTTCAACTAGTCATTCACTTATGAAAATTTATTTTTGGGGGAAGAAATTATCCATTTCTCATTTTATTTTCCATCACATTTAAGTACCACTTAAACTTTATTGGAATAATGAATCAAAATATTGACTCTTAAACCCATAGCGCTTGTTTCAGAGTTTGTTCTTTATATGTCACTGAAGATATATTAAGCATACATATTTCTTAAATCATTTATGGGAAATAATTTTGTTGAGAAAGTGTCTATCAGACTATGTAATATATATGCACAACACTTTCTGCTTCACCTTGTCAATATGAGGTTTTCACTGAATTTTTATATATTCATATTAAATAACATAAACATTATTCACAGTCTGGAAACCTGTCAAGGAAATGCCATTTACAATGTTAGTATATTCACAATCATGTCCCCATGTTCCTGTACTGACACTATGATTAAAATCTTAAACCACAATTAGCATATGTATTAACTATTTTTGCTTTATGATTGTCTTAATTTTATATGCTTATAGGAAGAATTCCGCATAAAAATAGCACTTACAGATTTGACTCAAGGTTAATTTAGCTTTCATCGGGCATAATCTTATTGGAAACACATTTCCTCACATAAATTTACATCTCTGTACATAACACAGTTTTGACAGTTTAATGAAAGTACCAGTGTTACAACCGAGGAACACGTTTAGTGTGTCACATCAACACCTTTAAATTTCCTTTGAACCGGAGCAAATCTTGCACCAAAGTAAAACCTAACACTGAACTTTTCTGTCTAGATCATAGGTTATTACTTTGTGCAAAGACTTTTGGGTTTGTAATGAGAATTCATTTGCTCCCTCCCTGTCAGGTAAAGGAAGAAAAATAATTACCTTTGATGTGTACATATTGGTCAATAAATCTGCTTCTAATGCTTTCATTTCCTCTTCTGAATCTGGGAATAAACCAGAAACATATGTTTATTATTTGATCATAAATCATGGACATTTCAACCCAGTATGCAGAACTTGACATTTAAAAGATTTTTTAAAAATAAAGAATAAACACAAACACCAGTGACCTAGAGGGACTCTCAGGGTCTTCAATTAATAGCAACTTTATGCTAAAATAAATACTCATTACATTTTTAAAGCATGATCAAGCTTATTGAACTAAATGGAAATGTTCATTTATCTCCGTTTCACAGCGGAAAGGCTCATTAAACTGCAATTCCTTCAGTATAAAAAACTGCTGCAATATTCTTCATTATTTTCATAATAAATATTTGTCATCTTTGCTTACTTTGGAAGAAAAACTTGAATATTTGTTTTCAAATAATATTTATTTAAATAGTAATTATTAAGCTAAACAGCAGTTGATTACTTGATTAATAATCAATATTCTTGATAATTCTTGATTACTCTTAATTAAATTAAGGATATTTTTACTGATGTGAGAGAACTGAACTTGACCAGTTTATGATACAAGCAATTGACAATGTGTATACAAAAAGAAAGTATTCTGACTGGAAGTCTAGGCATTTTCTTTACTGATTGAATCAACCTTTGATAGCTCAGTAGACTTGCAAGACCTGTGATTTGGTAAATAAGGTAAAAATTGCTGTGGAAAAAGAAAACACACAGAGACATTTCTCCACACAGTATCACAAGATGGAGAAGAGAATCACAGTGAAGATCTGGTGCCTTGGTAGCAGCAATTACAGCTCGAAAAGAAAAAAATTGAAGGAATCAGTTAAGTCTTCAGGTGAAATAGACTTCCACATAGCTTTTACCTTTCCTGGAATACCAACAGTCCAAAACCAAACAATGCACCAATATTTCAAACCATACTAAACAAAATTATATTTCATATTCATATAGATTA
Organism: Cinclus cinclus; assembly: GCF_963662255.1. NCBI lineage: Eukaryota > Metazoa > Chordata > Aves > Passeriformes > Cinclidae > Cinclus > Cinclus cinclus. Next base: position 51,706,865 of record NC_085049.1, on the reverse strand, counting down.
TATCGCACTTCCTCTAAAATAAGCAGTGCTGTTGGCATGTAAGACCCTACCAAGAATCTGTGGATAGATTCTGCCTATGTCTTCATTTCAGGGACCATCACCACTGTGTGTCACTACCTTTCACAGAACTGGAGACTGTAAGGGACCACAAGCATGTGCTAATGTGCCACAGGTTTCTGTCAGCACAGAAGCCACCCATTACAAGGCTCTTAAAAATCACTCATGATCAATGTCAATAAATCTCACCACTACTGTTACTTTGTTTCTTATTTAGGAAATTCTCCTAAATATCAATGCTTCCTCGCTTCTGATTTCAAGTATAATTTATTTCTAATTACAAATGTACCCATGGTTTGCAAATAAATTCCTACACTATAAATTATGCCTTTCTATTTGTTGTATTTACCCATCATGTATTTATTTAGAGCAATCACTGCTTTTCCCTGCTTAGTGCTTTTGTGCATCCTTACAATATTACCAAACAAGTGCAAGATTGCTGTGTCTTTTTGGTCAAAAAACATTGCCCTGGAAATCCCATAAATGTTTCATTGAAAGGCTATGCCCAGATTTATTGGACTCTTACCTATTTTCCTTCCTTGCAAACACCTTGTATTCCCCGACTCATCAAAGCAGCCCTCTTCTGTACCTGATGTGTTCTCAAGATAGAACAGCATAGTACAGTTTGGTTCAGAAGCCTCAATACTTAACCATGTTAATGCTTACCATTAGATACAAGAGAGCATTTGTCTTACATATCTTTTGTTTTTGTTTATCTTTTGTGGCTGAACACCCCCCCCCAAAAAAAAAAAAGAAAAAAAACCAGGTTAGATAATAAGACAATGTCTTCTATTCCTCAGATTTTCAACAGTTTGTGCTTTGGTTAAAAAGGAGATTTTAAGAGGAATTTCTATTATCTCCTAAGCCACTGCACTTTGTACTGTTGCACTGTCTCTTATTCCTGTTATTTAGGTCATCAGAAAACTTCCGTGCGTCACACAATAACCCCTTCCTCTGTAGGGATGCTCCTGTTCACCTTTGCCTTACCAGTACAATAGATTCACTCATTATTTTTAGAATCGAAGTTATTGCATTTAGGTGACTTGCTGTAATGTCGATCTGCAACCAGCCTTATTTAATATTTTAAATTTTCATATTAAATAGGATTAGTTGTGGATCAATCATCAAGTCACTGGCAACTGATCTCCAAGCTAAAGCCTTTTAGCTCTTTCAGTAGGAATGGCAGTCAGCTTTACCACCTTTACCATTAGCCAAGGTTCTGCTGGCAGCACAAGATCAGTCAGCTGAATTTCAATGACATTATCTCCTGTGAGCAGGTGAACCCACACACAACGACAGCGTCATGATTCTTGGTGTCCTGGATCGCACCAACTGAGAACAGTAAAAGGACTTGTGCCTGGTTAGCACCTGGTTTTTGTTTCTCTAAAGGATGGAAGATAACTTCCACACATTAAGGCTGGAAGATAGCTGCAGGCATAAAAGGTGGGAAAGAAGGTATTAAGAAGCATTTGGATTGGAAAAAAAAAGAAATCTAGAGGACATTAGGTGAGAGTCAAAATTCCTTGAGTGAAGAATAAAGCAAGGCTGGGAGGGAGAGAAGGAAGCATGTTCAGGTAATTCAGGAGTGAAGAGAGATGGATGAGGAGCAAAAGCATAAAAAGAAAAGACTCAGAGAGCAGTGTATAAAAAGCCTGGTTACACATTATTATTAAAATCAGAGAGAAATTCACACAGTTTGATGTATTCTTGATTCTACTGACAAGAAAGATAGTTTCTATTCATATATTCACATTTTAAAGGAACAAGTACATTCTACAGGTACATACTTTCACATGAGGGCAAACATTTTCAAAAGAAAATTTAACAATCATTTACTCTATGGTATAACTCTCCATATTAGTTACAAATTATTTGGACCCCTTCACACAAGCTTCTCTGCAGCATTTCTCATTTAAAAATAAATTTCAAATTTTCAAGCAAATAAACCGTTGTGTTAGTTCCCCATACAATTTGGCTTCTGGGTTTTTTTAATGAACTTATTTTAATCCCCACTTAAGTATTTTTACTTTAGTGGTCTTTCATTCAGGCTCTATAAGGAGTTGAATTTGAAACTGCTTCACAGAAAATACTAGTGAGGAATTTGTTTTAAAAGCTTAGAAATATAAGGGCTGAAAAAAATTGTTATATTTTGTCACTAGGATCATGCATTCTCTATAATATACAGAATAATTATATTTAAACTGTAATAAAATGCAGGTATTATGTGGTTTACATTTTTCTTCCATAGGGGAACACAAACTGGAAACTTTCATCTAAAATGAGAATTGGGAATTCTGAGTCCCTATGAACACTAAAGTTGAAAAATGAAGTTGCCTGTAAATTTACCCAGTAATTTATTGGAGTGAAAAATTAATTTTCAAGTAAGTTAAGATTGGATTTTGCAGGCTATTCTGCTTCATATATGTGTGCATACACCCGTTTAACCATACCTATTTGGTAATAAACTTTAGACATAAATGGCACATGCTTAAGATGCGTCATTTTTTCAAGGAAGCAGGACATGCATTGTAACATATCATTGTCCTTTTGAGCTTTTTAAAGCAGCTGCTCTTGGGAAAGAAGTACATTTACATCAACCTTCTTACTGTGTGATCTGCCTGTGCTTCAGTGTTTTTTTTTTTTTTGTTTGTTTGGTTGGGTTGTTTTGGTCATGATTTCAGATTGGTTGTTTGCAACTTTTCTCCAGATAATAAAATTATATTTCTCTCCCTAAAAAGTGAGTGAAAGGCATACATATTCATGTTGTTTTGGATTACAGCAGCTGTTCATATGAGCTGCAGAAATTACAATTTGTATCTTAATTTGGAAATACATGATATTCAATGAAACACAGCACAACCAAGCAGATGGTCTGCACTGATTTGTATTTCCAATGACTAGCCTACACTAATTACGGTGGTATGGATGCTGTGAGGAGAACGGCTTGCAAGAAGGGAGAAAGTTTGAGGAGTGATAACAAAATGATGCTGGCCAGAACCCGTTATCAGAGCCGGCTCCCGGGCGCCTAATGAGGACAGCCGGCAGAACCTGAAGCGACTTCACTTTAGGTGAACCTTCCTTCCTTTAGGTCCGTTCTACGGCTCCGGGAGCGACTCAGCGCCGAGCGGCTCAGAGGGGTCCGGGGCCGGGCGGTGCGGGGCGCGCCCGGCGGTGGCGGCGGCGGGCACTTACCGGAGCAGAGGCTGCAGGAGGCCAGGGCCAGCAGCACCACGCACACCAGCTGGACTCTCATCCTTGCCGCGCCGCCCTCTAGAAAGTAAAGTCCATAAATCCTAGGGAGAGACGGAGAGAGAGAGAGAGAGAGAGAGAGACAGACAGACAGACAGACAGAGCCCCGCCGCTCCTCGCCCTCCGCACGCGTGCTGACGGGCGGCTGCAGGCACCAGACGGGGGACCCAGACCCTTCCCCAACTATATAAGCCGCGGGGTGATGTCACGGCGGTACCGGCATCGCCTCCTGACGAAGCTCCCTCCCTCTCTCCCCCCTCCCGCTGCCCGCTCCCCGCCGCTCCGCGCCCGCTGACGCCACTCGCCGCCTGACGCACGCGGAGCCCCGCGGGGCGCGCAGCGAGCCCCCGCACCCACGGCCCCGGGCCGCGCCCAAAGGGAACCGTCCTGCCATTTTATTATTATTACCATTATCATTATTTAAAAAAAAAAAAAAAAAAAGTTTCCGCAGGTGCTCGGTCCCCCGGCGCGGCTCCGGGAGTGGGGAGCGACCGCGCCGCCGTCCTCGTGCGGTTGACGCCCTTTGTCTTTCATCTGTAGAACCTTTCCCTACGGCAAGGGAAAGAACCGCACACCCGTGACGGCAGGGATGTTAAATCGGGGATGGGCAGGGAATGCCTGACATGGGGCACGGCAGGGGTATAACCCTGGCCGTGTAGGAAGGAATGTTGCATCGGGCACGGGTAGTAGCAAAAAGAGGGGGAGAAACAAAAAGGTAAGTCTGTATGCGTGAGAGAAGGAGGAAGATAACGGGAAAAGCCACTTGATACAGTGTTTCATAAATGCGCAAAAAATTGAGACTCGACCTGGCGAGACACCCTATCGCTCCCGAAGAGCGCTTGCCACAGCCTCCCGCTGCGGTTTCCAGAGAGCGCGTATTCCTCAGAGGCATTTCTCTCAGGATGCCCTTTTCCCTGTTGATTTTTCCGCTAGGTATCGTTCCTCAACGACTAGCCCAGCACAGGCTCCGCGACAGCAGCGGAGGTCGGAAGGGAGCAGGACACGCCGTGCCCCGGCGGGGCGAGACGGGCGGGGCCGCGGGGTCCCCTCCTCGGCATCCCATGCTCTGCCCTCCGTGGCTGCCCGTATCTGCTCCGGGCTCACTTTCTGTCTCCCGGCTCTCAGCTCCTGAGACGTAAAGCCCAGAAGAATGAACCGAAGGTGAGGACAGGGTAACCTCCACCGTGCGAGTATAAAAACATAAAGCTCAAGTCTTGCGTCAAGCCTCCATCGCGCTACAGCTTTTGCTGTGAGGGGTTTTTTCTGTTGTTGTTGTTTTTCTTCTCAGATACAGACGAATGCTCCATATGTTGAACACAGATACAGATACAATGTGGAACATTTCTGTCTCTCTGAATACATTTAAGGACAGATACACGTGTCACACGTAGCAGGAACACACGCTGCGAGCAGATTCTTCTGTCGTGGATGTTCCCTTCACCGCAGAAATGTTACTTTAAAATGCAAAGAGCAGAGATGGGTGCTGTTTTCCCTCACATACTCTCTGAGGCTGAATAGGTGTCTCAGAAACACGCAGAATTTTCGAAATTCTGCCACAAGGAACACCTGGTGAGAAAAAGTTTAATTAACTAAATTCTTTCTTCCCTGAAACAACTTTTGCAGCACAACAGAATTTAAATTCAAATGTTGCTTTGGTTTATGGTGAAATAAATACACACAGAAATGAAATACAGTGCACTGTGGTGGTATTAGATGTTTTAAGAACACAGGTTATTGCATACAGTTGGGAACAAATCCTCCTGTGCTACTGAGAGAGAAAACTAAAACAAACAAAAACCCCAAATCCCTGAAACACGTCTATCCTATTTTAGGGGCTGTGCTAGTCCACCAGAAAGTTTCAGCTATCATTCATCTGCCTGAGAACCGAGGTTAGATGAGGGAGACACTTGCACTTCCCTCTAGTCCTATTTTCTATTATTTCCGTGATATAGAAAGACCAATCTGCAGCTAATTTTGCTCTGTGGGTGTTCAATAGTTCAGAAAGCTCTATGAATGAGAATCATATTTCATAGACATTTTCTAGTGCCCACTTTCTGTCACAGAGTTCTTCAATAGTCTAATTACCCATATTCTTATGTAACTGGAATTTAAAGGAATGATTCCCCCCCTCAGGAAGAGAGTAATTGCCACTTTTCCTGCCATTAAATTCTGTGCTTTTTTTTTTTCCCGAGGTAATATTTGCTAGTGGTTTGAAAGGGACAAATATATAGTGTGTTTTAAGACATAATGGTTTTTTTGCCATTCGTCTGTTTGCATTTTCTTTTTCTTGGAAACTGACAAGGCAGAAGCTTCAGTGTTGAAAATCTTTGCTTTCTTACCAGGTTTTATGCTCCTGACACATTTTCTTTAAGTTCCCTGGATCAGGCTTAGCAGAGTTTGGACAATTATATATGTATATATATTTCAGTAGACCTCAGCTGTCATCCGTTTCGCAGATACTCCTTTACTTACTATTTCTACATATTTCCTACATCTGTACCTTATACTGCCTCACAAAGAATTGTATAATAGGAATTTTAACTCTTTCAGCAATTAATTTCCTAAATCCCCTCAACTTCAAGTCATTTTCTTATCACAATTCTCCCAATGAAGAAGAGAATCTGCTATAAGGGAAAAAAGCCAACCCCTTTGCAGAGCTGCCTCTCTCTCTTCCTTTTATTTTTAAATATTCTTAGCTAAAGAAAATATTTATAACTAGCCATTAGTGTCAGTCAGTTTCGGAAGCTCAGTTTATCTTTACTTGCTCTCAGCATGTGATATAGATGGCCTGTCCAGGCCTATAAATCAGCTCAATTCACAACTGTGAGGCACTGGAGATAATGAAACAATCAGGTAAATGGCAGATTCATGGAAGAACAGATATATAAACCTCTATTTACTTTGTCATAAAACTACCATCATAGCATATGGATAACACCAAACACAAAAGCTGTAATCACCAAACAGAAGGAGAATATCATTCTGTTAATGTTCCTGCAGTAGAAGGTACTGGGGATTACAATAAGGAACTCTCAATGTTCCAGTTAACAGTCTATGCCTTTGGCATAGAAATAAACACAGAATGAATGGAAGAAAATTCAAGATGTTCAATCTTGCCATTAAATATATTTATGTCTCAGAATTTTTTAATGGGTTCTTTATATTTTTTAAGCTAAACCTAGTGGTAGTTATACAAGTATGAAAGCTCCAAGGGGAATCACTCTGGGGATGATCATCCAGAAAAAGTTCCATACGGCTAACTGGCTAAAGATAGTCAAAATCTGGAAGTTGATTTTAATTGTGGTGATTAACCTGCTTTTCCCCTACAACAGTTTGGCCATCAGCAGTTTAGGTTAACATGCCAGGCAGAAAAGTGATGACTCAAATTAATTTCTATTATGTCAGGTCAAGGGACAAGCTCCTGCAAAGCAACAGGACAGACAGGCAACTCTATTCAAAGCACATTCAAATCATGAATGTAGTTGGACACTGCAGTGGAATTTCCCAGGAATTGTGAATTCTCAGCATCTCTTTTCCTGAGCTTAAAAATAAGTCAGCACAGTGGTCAGCACAGTGATCCTCAAAACTTCATGATGTATTCAACTGTTGAAAGTCCTGGAGACCACTTCTACTGCAAAGGATATCAGAAAATAATTCAAATGTAAAAGGCAGATGGTGATTTACACATTGGATAATTTTTAGTAAGTAAAAGCATCCTCTTTACTTCAAAGCCAATCTCCTTTAGCTGTTCTCAACTCAATTTTTACATTTGTGAGGTTGTGAACTTTAAGAAATCCTTGAGAAGTTGACAGTAGTATCAAAGAGCTTACTGATATAGGAAAAAAACTCAAAAACATAAGCAACCACATTATTGTCTGAATCAGAGGAATTTCTTTTTATGCAACAAATTTCTGCCATATTTTTAAGGAGCCACAAATCTGTATAAACTTCCTGGGTCCCCAGTGAGCTTGCCCTTTGTGTTTTAAAATTCTGGGGTCAAAAACTGTGAAATTCTGTGTAGCTTCCCCATATGAAGTATACATACATGGCAGAGTACTTTTTTGATGCTTTGGAGTTTCAAACAGCAACACAATCTCAGTAGCCCAGGGAATCACGATCCTCAAATCACAGAAAACTTAAAAGTAGCAATTCAACAGGATAATCTGAAGTATCATTTCTCTCTTTTTTTCCCCTTCCCATTAAAGCACAGCCGTTACATGTCCAGAACTTTGAGATTCTCTAATCCTTCCCATGAAAAAATTGATTCTATATTTACATTACTACAAAGTAAACACAATGAGTATGCATCTACATACCAAAATGAAAACCCAAAATGTTAGGGGACACATGCAGACACACACACACACATATATATATATATCTATATATGCATATAACTATTTGGAAATTGTTTAATGAAAGTCAGTTTGGATAAAAGGGCCATAAGACAACAATCTTCACTCCTACTACTAATTTCCATTTCCTTTTAATTTTTTTCCCTTTTCCTAAAATCCTTTTATATGAGAAAGCAAACAGTGCAGTTAGAAGTGCCACCACAGTGTGTCATGGGAGTTATGCTTCGGGCACCTTCTCCTTACTCTCACTTCTCAGCAATTCATTCCCAGGCCAGAGTGCATCTTTCTCGTTTCTGTGATTGCACATTTTCCCCAAATACTAAGTTAATAATTTTTTCATTTCTCTCCAGTGAGTTATGAATATTTTGATTTAGGTTCCAGGGTATAATATATACAAGAGACATGGGTGAAATGCCTAATAACATGCTGTGTATTGCATGTTCACCTAATCCACATCAGATTGATCATGCTTTGAAATTTTGTGTTAAATTGATGAAATAGTTAAAAGGTGCAAAATTACCATTATAATGCTGTTACTCCTGGACTGATAACAATGACTATTGACAGCTCCTGAAAGAGCAAGAAGAAACTGATGTGAATTCAGAGGGTTGACTCTCTTTTTCCCATGATATTCAGTTGTTGGTTTTTTTTTTTCTTCCCCAGCAATAATTCTTCAGCATTCAGTGGAATATGGTAACCAAAGACATGCACTGTTATACTGCACTGGTTCAATTATGCCGTATAAATAGGAATTGGACTCCAGACTCTGAAACTTTTGAAATTATCTCTCCTGCCTCCTTCCCAGATTTCTCAAAGAACTGTGTTTTGTCTTGTACCCAAAAGAGAATTTACTTTTACTAGTTATTTAAAATCACACAGCCATGAAGAGATTTTGAATTAAAAATACTGGGAATATTTCCTCTGTGCACAGTAAAGAGGAAATATGTTATTAGTACTCTAAATCACTGAGATCATGCCGAGACCTTCAGCTTTATCAGATACAAGTTCTTCCCCAGAAGTCCTTAAGAGGTTTCCAAACAACCAGTAGCCTTTAATTTTTATTCTCTCTTTTTTTAAAATTATTATTATTTTTATTTTCTTTTATTTTCTTTTTTTTTAATAAAGGTAGCCTCAAAGAGTCACAGACATCCTTCCACAGTTCTTCCACTGTAACAAAAGAAAAGACTAAGAATCACTTAGAAGTGTTTTCCTTTTTCAGTTTGTAAGTTAATTTTCTTCATAAAATTTCATTAAGCAGGGCCAAAGCACCAGTTTTAAATTAATTCTTAATATACAAGGTTTTGTGCTTGACTATTTATGAGTAAACAATTCAGAAATCATTAAATCTAATTGTTCTGGATTTGGGAGTGATACTCAGAAACAAAATACAGATTCAAAGAGCTGTGGTTTGAGTACTGTGCCAGCACACACATACCAAGTATATACCACTTCTGCAACTTCCAGCTTTTTTACCTAAGAGGGATGGAAAGTGTTTATGCAATTTGCACATCTGTGAACTGAAATTTGCATGCATAGTATTTAAGAAATTCCTTGGAGATTGAAAAGCAGACATCCCAATAAAGACAAACAAAGTCGTAATAAGAATACATGTTACAACAGCAAACACAGGCAACCAATCATTTACAACATAAGCAAAAACATCACTGAGAAATAAAGAAAGCACCCTTTTTGAAAAATAAAAAGAGGCTTTGCATCTGAAGAATATTTTGCATTTGCATAATGCCTTTCAATTTCAGTGCTTTATAAACATGAATTAACTATAGCCATGTCTAAACTAGAATGAAGCTTATAAATACACACTGCTCTAGAAAGAAAAGTTTGTCATTTGTGGCAGCCTACAGCAGCCTTGATTTTACTGTTAAGGCTTATCACAGGCAATGCTGAAGAGCTGCAGTGTTTATCTCTACCCCTTATCAAAGACATCCAGAGCAGTGCATCCTCCTGGGTGTGTCCTGACAGTAGTTCCACATGTGTGATCACCATCTGTATCATAATGGCATCAAGCCTTGGTGCACTCACTCCTGTCTCCCTCTCTCCCCCTGCCCCCCTCCCAGCAGAAGTATGTTATACTGGCAAGAGAACAGTTGCACTGCTATAACTGCAGGTAAACGAAGGGATTCAGCAGGCACAGAGTGCTCACACCCCAGATTAACACGCTGATGTCAGTCATGCCTTGTGCTGTAGACATGATCTCAGCTTCAATCACTATCCCAGTACATTGATTTGTGCTGCTGGAGCCATGTTTAATTGAGACCCAGAGGGGACTGTTTTCTAATCGCTCGATGATGTAGCCCCGATCCTGAAAACACCTCCATACATGCCTAATTTTAAGAAGATGAACAGCATGACTCAAATGCTAAAACTTAAGCTTGTCTGTATCTGTAAATTTAATGTACCCACATTGAGAGGAACATGGATTGTTGATTTAAACAGTGAGGCCTGAATTCCAACTCTCGATTTTAGTTGAGATACCTATGGAATACTTTGGTCTTCAATTGAAAGTATTTAGCAGTTAAAGATTGCAAGCAGGTCTGTAGAGATTATAGTGACCTGAAAGTACTCTGTGGCCTTTCATATTGTTGCTTTAGGTAAAAGGAAAATTTTCAAGATTAGGAATAAATACTTAGTTCTGACAAAAACTTCAGTTTCTTCCTGCTTTTCTCCTCATTGTCAATCCAATCCTTTGGATGAACAAGTGGTCCAGCTGTATTCATGGTAACTGATGAGACAGCTTGACATACACTGTAAGGGCTGAGTAAATGCATTCATGTGGCTACAATGGTCTCTCTCCATAGAGCTGTATATTTAGGAGTAAGGTAAAACATGGGAAGTGAACATCTCTCACCCTATTTCAGTGAATATCATGAAATGGAATAGGTTTATTTACACAGATGACACCCCTTTGCTGTGTGAATAGCCAGCTGAGGTCTTCAAGCAGAAAGAATAATGTTAGAGACCACCCCCATATATCTAAGGTGATTTAGAAGGTGTGAAGGAGTTAAAAAATAAGCAGATATGGTGTTGCTTCTGGCAAGCTTACACAGGTTCATCATATAGTGGTGACTCCCTACAGTCTAACGCTTCAGAAGGGGGCTGTGCATCAGAGCAATGCCTCACTTCAGAGATTCAGCTCTTAGTAGAACCCTGGAATCTTTTACTTGGAAAAGTCTTCAAGTCATCAAGTCAAGACATCATCAAGTCCAACCATCAGCCATTAAGCCATGTCCCATATCCACACATCTTTTAAATACCCCCAGGGATGGTGACTCCACCACTTCCCTGGGCAGCATGTTTCAATGCTTGACAACCCTTTCCATGAAGAAATTTTTTGCTAATATCCAGTCCAAATCTTCCCTGGGACAACTTGAGGCCATTTCCTCTTATCCTGATACCTGTAACCTGAGAGAAGAGGCAGACACTCACCTGGCAACAACCCCTTTTCAGGTGGTCTAAGAGAGCAATGAGTCTAATTTTCTCAAGGCAAAGCAGTCCCATCTCCCTCAGCTGCTTATCATAAGACTTGTGTTCCAGACCCTTCATCAGCTTTGTTGCCCTTCTCTCAACATGTTCCAGCACCTCAATGTCTTTTGGTAGTGAAGGGCCCAAAACTAAACATGGTACTTGAGGTGTGTTAAGTACAGGACATCACTGACAGAGTTTACCAATCAACAAAATTTCTCAGGAACCTGGTGTTATGGTTTAAACCCAGCCAGCATCCAAGCCCCATTCAGTGCCTCACTCACCCCCCTAACATTGGGACTGAAGAGAGAAACAGAAGGGAAAATGCTAGGAAGCTCATGGATTGAGATAAAGACAGCTTAATAGGGAAAGCAAAAGCCACACGTGCAAGCAAGGTAAAACAAGAAATTAATTCACTGCTTCCCATGGGCAGCGTTCAGCCATTCCCAGGAGAGCACCATCACGCATGACAGTGACTTGAGGAGACAAAGGCCATCACTCCAAATTCGCCCTCTTCTTCCCCCTACTTTATATATCTTAATATATGATCTGGAATAACTCTTTGGTTAATTGGGGTCACCTGTCCTGGCTGTGTGTCCTGCCAGCCTCCCATCCACCCGAACTTCTTTGCCAGCATGTCAGTACAGAAAGCAGAAGAGGCCTTGGTTCTATGTAAGCCCCATTCAGCAGTTACAACATGTCTATATTATCAACCCTGTGTTCAACACAAATCCAAAACACAGCCCCATAACTTCCTGTGAGGAAAATTCTTCTTTCTGTGAAGAAAATTAACCCTACCTGAGCCAACACCAGCACACCTAGAGATAAGGAATTGTTTATTATTTACACATTTGTTTAAAACATCTAGTTTTGATATAATGTTGATTTCATCAGGTAGCTTGTGGTGGGTGATCCTGCTCGCTATCTTTTACTGAGATAGGACAGTTGTGTTTTGAAATTCTTATAGTATGCAAACACCAGCATCATCACAAAACAGCCTAAAGCTTTGGTAACAGGGTGAGACTGTGTGTGCTATTAACAGTAATTGAGGCAAGAATAGAGTAGTACATTCTTCTGCCATTCATAGCAATTCCATTTCCCCCTTCCACAACACATTACTGCTAGCTATCATCCGTATTTTAAATGCAGAATATGTCCTTTTGCATATAAAATTCAATAGCAGAAGTTTCTTGCCAGATCATACACTTTGTGATTATATAGCTGATTTTTTAGCAGGTTTATGCTCCAAACCAACTAGGTCTATTTGGAGAAAAGCCTTGAAGTTGTCATACAAGCCTAAACAGTAAGCCACAGCCACAGTCAGGGACTGCCTGACTTCTATCTACTGCTACATCTTTTAGCACAGGGGAGCTAGGCTTAAATAGTAAAAGTATCCATACATATTAATGTTGGTGCGAGTTAATTATCTAAACAATTTTGTGGGTTTGGACTGAGTCAATATTAAGTCAAAAGTCTTTATACCTTTTACTAAATAACTCTGTTTCTTTTATACTGCTTCAGGAATTAGGATACCATCAGCTAGCAGAACAGAGAAGAAACCAGCAGAGTACATCCCTTTTATTCTCTAGAGTTTAGGTGGCTGGGCCTCAGGGAATAATCTTGCTGAAGTAATAATTAACAATTTAGCAGTGAAAAAAAATGTACTTGACCAAGAGGCACAAAAGAGTTTCACAGGAGCAATCATGTAAAAAAGGTGTCAAGTATCCTTCACTGTGAGGCATTATGCCCCAGTTCAATACATAAGAATATCTTCAGGAGAAGACATATGTCTTGGCATGCGTACCTCTGCTGTGCAAACTGTCTCATTCTGCTGCTTTGTGTTGTTCTATCAGATGCAAACATGCAGCCCACATGGTTTTCTGCCCTTTGAAAATATTTCTGGTGATACTTGTTCTGAAATGCCATCTCTGGCATCTGTGTCAGAAACATTCAGGCATGTGAAATCCACCTAAAACTTTCATTAGAGACCTATGTTCCTTACTGGAACTAATGTAAAATCTGTGAAAGACCATATTTCTGAAGGACTTAGCTTTGATTTTATCATGGTACTTGAAATAGACAAAGATGCTATAAAATGCAATATAAAATATTTTGCCTCATCTGAAGAGTAAGCGCAATAGTTTTTGGTTGTTTGTTTTGTTTGGTTTGGTTGTGGGGGTTTTTTTTGTTTGTTTTGTTTTGTTTTTTGTTTTTTCATTTCTGTCTCTTAAATTGTTTTTATTTTAATTGCTTCATTCTGAAGTCAATACCAGGTTTATTCTTAAGTTAATGTTCCGTGTAATAAATCTGCTTTCCAATTAGAACAAAAGCAAGAAATCCTTTCAGATAGGAATCAATGAACAATTTCAAGAAATTTTGGTTGGTTTTTCTTTTATTTACTTCTAAGGGAGACTTGTGATTTACTGCCCCAGATATAAGTTTTTCCTAACACATTTGCAGTTGTTCATTTGTGCAAGAAGACCTTGATCAGGCAAAACTCCCGCTGGTTTCAATGAAAAAGTTTCAACTAAATCACACAGAAATGTGAATTTAATTGTCTCCAGGTATTACATCATATGCAGATTCCTACCCTGCTGGTTTTAGGATTTTATTATTAGAAATGGAGTGAGAGATAGATTTAAAAGCTGCTTCAGCCTAGAATTTATCATACGTAGTGTATTAGAAGATCCCTTATTCTTCATGATGCCCTTATCACCTTTAAAAACAATTCATGAACTGTTATAGTGCCAGTGTGAGATTAGGAAACAGCAGCGTTTTGCCACTGTGGAATTTTCAGTTTTCAGATGTTTCCATGCTTTCCTAGATGAGGAAAGATGAGTGGAGTACAAAAATTTGTTTCTGTTGTTCTGAAAAACAGGCTGGAGGGATGGATTTATTCTACCCTTTACATTAGGGTTTGAGTATTTTCTATGCATGGCTGGAATCTAACAAATGCAGAGTGTTTTAATGTGTGTCTGGCCCATTTGAGAGACAACATGTGGATATCTCTGTCTCTCTGTGCTGGAAGACGAGAACAGGCATGCTGGAAGCTTACACAGGAAAACAATATCAAGGATTTTGGTGTAAAGTTGTGAAGTGATAGGCTTAATGGGTACAGGTACTGACAGGATCCCAGGGACTGGCATTAAATAAGAACATGAGTACTCCCTCTGTAATGACTGGAATAGTGTACACCTCCAGGGGACATTTGTTTCAGATGTTTGTCTCCAAAAGATGTTCTCATTTAAGAGATGAGCACACTCAGAGGCCTGTTTCTTTCTGAAAATAATTTTCAATTGAAAAGGTCAGTTCCTCTAAATACTGTAAAATCTACTTAAATTACCTAAAAATCAGTTCATCTTGTGAAAGATTAAATAATGACCCAAACTTAAACAATGAATCAATGGATCCAGCTCAACTGAGCAAAAGCTTCTGCAGTGCAGCGAAAAGAAAAATGTTTCGTCTATATAAGTGTGTATTTGAGGAATCTTATCTGACCATGACTGTGTCAACAGTTTATCTTTAATTCCAGTGACAATGATAAGAAGCAATTTAAAAAAATATTTTTCAAGAAGAGAAGTAAACTCTGTACACAGGGTGTGAAGGCTCCTTATCTTGGAGGCTGTCTGGTGGATAGTGGATCCCAGTCCTTCTTAAAGCTTGCTTATCTACAAATCCTGTGATCATATTTCCTCTAGTGCTGCAAGAACTCACATTGATTATCTTTGGATGTAGGCAGCATAAGTGGATTTTTTCAGTAGATTGTAGCATGCTATGCAAATTTAGCATATGTCTTTTGAAAGAAAAATATTTTTATCTAGAAAAAGCTTTATTAAAGATATCCAGAACCCTATTATATATTTGTATTGGGAAAATATTTTTGTTACACTTTTGGAAAAAGGAAAAATATTTTCTTTGTGTCCCTTCAACTTCTGAAACCTTCCAGTGATAGAAAGTTTCTTTGTTGTACCTGGTATGTTTTCATCGTGTCTTTCTCAATGGATGCAGTTTGAGCTAGGGCTGCTGCAAGTGTACTCAGATCAGTTTTAGGTTTGGTGATAAATCATCTTCACCAAGCATTGCTGACCCAGGTATGGCAGTTTGGGACACAGCAGTTCATCCAAACTGCTCTCTTGGACTTAGATGCCACAAGTCAGGCACTTAACACCAAAGAATATAGCCGCAAGTTACTATTGCAATATGTTGCAAAAACTACTATGACAAATAACAGTATAATTTATTTTTCAGGAGGATTAAAAAATAAAATTAAAAAGTAGGGTATTAGGTAAATAATTTAACCCTGTCCTCTGCTTCCAAGATAAATGCGTAATTCTGCAGGAGCTGAGAATTTAGCTGATGCCTCTTAGCAATTTACAGACAGGGAAAAGGATCTGCTGGAGAGCTGGAGAAAGGACAAAAGAAGTAATTTTCATGTTAATTTTCACATTATGTCTCATCATTAACAGAAAAGCTGTTCTAGGAGATCATCTCAAGTATTTTGCTAGTATCGTGTCCTGTCTCTGATAGGTGGGCAAAAACACATGTTTAGAGAACAGTGCAAAAGCAAGGTAAATATCAGGTAGGCTTTTTTACTCCCAGTATCAGGTGATGAGCAATTCAAAGATTTTGAGAGCTGAAAGCTTATTTGACTAATATATTTAACAAACCCCACTACAGACAGAAGGATGTTCTGCTCACCTAATTTCCTTCAGATTTTTATTGCAGACTCTTTAAGTACATAACTGACAAAAGTTTACACCTTTATAGAAAGAGTAGGAATACATAATGTAGGAGAGATTTGGAAGTGGAAAAACGGTAAATCCGGTCACAGGACAATGTCCCATCACCTAATGAAAACAAGGAGAGAAATAAATTTGGGGCTGGATAAAGAATGGGCTGATTGTGATTGTGTGAAGAACTTGATTCCATATCTGGAGGTGTCCTCCTTGCCTATGATTAGGAGTACTTGGGGCTTGAAGAATATAAATATAATCCTAGTTCTGTATCTGCAACACTGAATAAAAACCTGCTTACAGAGGATCAAGATGACTGTTTAGTTCACTGTTGTATTAAAGCACAGGAAAACCCTTACATGGAAGTCCTCTACAAGAGGGCACAGCAGCCAAGGTGATTCCTCTTGGGGACCCAATGTGCAAGTCAAAAGTAACCTGTGAAGTTTACTGTTCTTTAAGGTATGCCAGTAGCTAGTGAGCTGTAGGGAAAGGAAGGAAAAAGAAAAAGAGGTTTGAGATACAGAAAGACTGGTGTGATAAAGACACAGAATACAGTGATTTTTCTGATTTCTCTTGGTCATAAGATCCACGGTTTTGCCTAATCTCTCCTTTTAAATATTCCTACTTTTTTCATTCCCAAAATTTGCAGTCAGATGGCAGTTCTGTCATTATTTGCAGTCAGACAGCACTTCTATCTTTAAGTAAAAGTCATTACTTGCAAGTGCAATCTTTTTACATTTATTTATTTTAACTTTGCTTTATGATTGTTTCTTTCAGCAGGTCCTTATATTTATACTGGGAGAAATAATTGTTTCATGTTTATTTTATGCATGATGTAGATTATCATAGAGCTCTTTCAAATTAATCAGATATTCACCTTTCTTCAGAGCCAAGAGTCTTATCTTACTGCTTAAGTTTCTCCTTATATATGAAATTATTCTGTATGTTAAAACTGTATTGCTGCCATGTACTCCTTCATGTATCCTCCTTCAGATGGGCTACCTTTGTTATTCAAAATGTAGACTCAGAGTGAGAGTTTACAGTGGCATAACAACCTTTTCCAATTCATTCTGCATTCCTTTCTCATTAATTGTTAACTCTCTCTTTTTGTTTGTTTTGGTTTAGTTTTGCTTTTAACAGCATAGAACATTAACCTAAGGCTTTTCATGAGCTGTTCTAAATAAATTACATTTCCAAGATGTGACAGTTAATTTAAATGTTTGTTTAGATTACCTTCTGAGTATATTGCTCCACTCTCATGAGCATGACCCTCACCTGCCATTTTATAATCAGCCACTAGTCCTCTTGAGTTCCTTATGCAAATCTTTTATAGTACGGACAAATCCTCAACCTCTCTGAACACTGATCACCAACTTTCCTAACTTTCAGTAGGTTATAATTTTAGTATTGACCTTTTCCTCTTATACTACTGGACCATGCGGTCTAGTGTCTTTTGTTCATGTATTTGGCTGAATCAAGCAGACACAATATTTATGAGGTGTAAAATGAGGAAGCCAAGGTACCTGAATCAGCCTATGCACAGAACAAGAAATGGGCAATTGTCCTATTGCTAAGGTACCTTTTGCTGTCTCCATTGCTCACTGCTGCAGCCAGAATGAAGTTACACAATGTGGCTGAGCCAATCCAGATGCTATGGGCTGCTCAGACAAGACATCTTCCTCCCACATCCCTCTTCCCACATTCTTGGCCTCATTGTCCTGTTTCTCTCCTCACATACCAGGCCTGCCAGTTGTCTGATACCTCAATAAGCTGATTTAACTACCTAGCCCACAAAAAGATGTTTATTCACTTTCCTGCTTCGTCCATTTTCCATCCATTTAAAAAGTTGAATGATGTGAGCACAAAGCCTGTTGAAAACCAGATTTGGCACAAGTAAAGGGTCAGGAGTCTGTGGCTGGAGAAATAAGACCTCCCCACTTTTAAAGACAGGGAGCCATTAGGTGAGATGAAGTCCTTTCTTGCAAAGCCACTCTTAGAACAGGTTAAGCTGCCAAAACTACCCTACCACTCAGCCAAAGGAGGTCCTGTTCCCTCCCCGCCTTTCCAAGTTCTCCTTTGTTTCCTTTCATTTTTGTCTTAGTATTTCTTCCTTGCATCAGCTCTGGAAATCACATTGCCTGACCGAACTTTTCTGATCTGGAGATAAGTCAACTCATCTCAGCAATCAGCCAAAGTAGAATAAACAAACTTTTTTGCTGGGTTTGAATTTGCATAGATTACATCAGCTTACAAGGAGATCAGATGAGATCCTGGAGACTTTAAGATAATCACTGGAGCTGAGTGGTGGGTAAGAGAGGTGAGAAAGGGCAAAAGGGAGCACTAGAACACCCATTCCTTGTTGCATTTAAGAAGTTAATTTTAAACTATACCAATAGACTGATATGATTAAAGCTTGGCTCTGAATCTGAATTAAAGGTGGGGTTTAAAGCATTTCTGTGCTGCAATCTTTTTGCAGAGAAGAATAAAACACTCAGAGTGACCTGCTTTAGAAGATGGCAGGTAATACTCCCTTTTCTTCTCCTTTAAATACAAGAATGAATTGTTGCTATGCCTTTCTGAAGATCTCAAGATACATACATATGTTTTTGTTTTTTTTTTTAAGAAAATGAGTCCTGCAAAACAGACTGCCTGCAATTCACTTAATACTGTGAAGGTGAACAACTTGTTGAGCTTGTGGATGAAAAATGTTACCCGCTAGTCACCTTTTAGATTTTCGCATGCAAAAAGTATGATTCGAAGGTGATCATACTCAAAACTTGAGTGGTTGTTGCTTTTTATGTCAATGTGGCATGCTGGGAAGTGCCAGGGCCCTGGTCTGGAATGTTAGCACAATATTCCTGGAAGATCAGAGCTACAGTTTAAAGAACACTAAGGACATGTACCTACAGATACAGATAATTTGAGGCACTTTGAAAATTTAAGGACAAGCTAACTGAACTGTTGTGTCAACACTGCCTACGAAATTAACCTGTCTCTCTGCAAAGTTTTGCTACTATTTCTATTCTATCCAGAAACTAGCTTATGTTCTGGGGAATGGAAATTCAAGTCCCTTCTTTTAATAAGAGAAATATCCTTTTTTGTTTGTTTGTTTGTTTGTTTGTTTTTGCTTTGTTTTTTTTTCTGTGGTTTTGCACGTTTTTCTATAAAATAAGCAGGTCTTTTTGCCCCCTATGTTACTTTTCTTTGGGTTCTACAGATAAATTGAATATTGGAAGAAACTGCATGTGGTCACTCCTTTATGGTATACTAAACATCCTTTGTTCTTGTTTTTAGGAAAGAGCTATGTTCCTCATTCTTAAGATTCTCTCCTTTATTACTTTGTAAGACTTTATCATACACTCATGTACTTTCTTCCTGGTTTTGGCTAGCCTAATTGTAAAAATGCATAGACTGAAAGGCCTCTTTTTTCCCTCAGCTGTGGGGAAAATGTCTGCTTATTATGCTGGAGTCTTTTCTACATCTCTTTGCATAGCTACATGAATGTTACAAACATTTTGATTTGCTTTTGTAGAGGGACCCACATTGCATACATTTGGTTGAAATTTATTTTGCATTTGTTAGAGGAAGAGGAACAATGTACATGGTATTTTAATTTTTGAATAAATTAGAATAGTGAGATTACTATTCAGAAGTAATAAAAACAGCTACAAATATCTTTGAGTTTCCATTTATTTTCATAATTAAAAGTTAATATTATTTTGTAGATAAAGCTATTTCATTTTAACTTGCCAATATAAATAGTTTTTTAAATATTAATTATTCTCTAGGAAGCTCTACATCGATTTGATTTTTATGCCAAATATCCCTTGAATATCTCTTAGGGACTGAAAAATTTTCCCAGTCCTTTAGATATAAGAAAATCCCCTCCTTGTGCCATATATTTAGCCTGATTCAAAGCAAAAAGAAAGACCTGTATGGATTTAATGTGTTCTCATGTTCATAATACTGAAATTAGACTATTTCAAACCTACCTTGGCAGCAGGATAAGAAATCTGAAAGTTATTTCATTTCAGGTTCTCTATTTTTTGTGTTACTTGAATGAATACACAAACAAGGCTTTTAAGAGGCTCCAGTCCCTCTCTTTGTAGTTACAGTTCAGAGAATTCAGAGGCGTGGGACTGAACTGAAAATATGTGGGGTATTCCTAGAGCTGCCAGTAATAGGTAAACCATGAAACGGGCCTTTGCTTTGTTTTCTTCAGGAAAATTGAATTCTTGAACAAGGGAAGAAAGGGAAAATTTAAAAAAAGCCTTTTTTTTTTTTTTTCAGATAAGCTCTTATTCTGGTAGGCTCCTATTTAATCATTGCCTCTGGTTGATAAAACAATTCCTTATTGTTCTGTACCTTTGGGCAGCCACACAAAGAATCTGTCGCGTGAGGAAAAGGAAAAGAAAAAGAAAGAAAGAAGAAAAAAAAAAGAAAAAAAATACTAGGAATTACTTACATCTAATATGTACCTGTTAAATTACTGCAGAAAGGAAAGGGCTATGGTGTGCTAGGGCTATGCACAGGACATCCCACCTGCCCTGGACCTTCACCTGCTGGCATCAGCCTCTTGGGCACAATGGGTCCTCTTTCCCTCGCTTGGCTCCAAACTGCAGGAGGGAGGAAAAAAGCTTTTCCTTCTGAAGCTCTACTCGAAATCTCTCATTCTCAGAGGGCTGCAGTGAACAGGAACCATGGTGTATGTTCACTTCCCGTCTGGCAAAGCCAGTTTAAAGTAATAACAAAAAAGGTCGTGGAACAGCTTAGCACAAATCCAGTCTTTCGTGTTGCTGCCTCACTTGTTCTCTGCTAGACCACATTTTCGAAGGTGCACTTAGTCTGTAAAGGCTCCCATGCAAATAGCTCGTTTACTTAAAAGTCCGGGGAGAGCAGAGGGGGCACAGCGGTCTTTTTCCCTTCATCTTTCCCTTACTGGTTCAACACCTTGCAAAGAAGTACTGAGGTACTGAAAAGGCAGGTTATTATGCATGGAGAACTGGTGTGGCGACTGTAGCTTTAGCTTGCCCTTCATTAACGCGCGTTTAAGCTGAGAGACTTGACCTGAAGTGGCTGGAGCCTCGCGGGGAAAGTTTTCAGTGCTTTTGTGTGTGTGTGTGCGTCTTTACAGAGTTCCACACCGGAGCAAAACCCCCTCTTTCCCATTCGCTGCCTGCTGCCCTGAGGGTGACAAGGCTGAAAGTTTAGCAAGTTCTGTGCATAACTTCGCATCACAGGAGCAAGTGCGTATTCCACCCCCCCTCCCCTTTCTTTTTCCTGCTTCTAAACACCTCCTTCAAGTTCGCAGTTGGGCAGGACTCCAAAGGTGCAGCAGCAGCAACAAACTGGAGTTCAAAGTTAGCAGTAAATTGCACAACTTCCAGCTCATCGCTACGCTCGGTGACTATTAACAAGCTGGAAGGCGCTCAGGCAAAAAAAAAAAAAAAAAAAAATAATAGGGGAGAAGGGAACACCCTCGAATTGTTTGGGGATCGCTGATGTTATGCCGCTGGGATCATGGCTCCTTTTGGAAGGAATTTATTAAAAACCCGTCATAAAAACAGGTAAAGTGCGTGGGTATGTGGAGGAAAAGGTAGGGCGCTATGGGGTGAATTCTTTTTTACGCTTTTTGTTTGGTTCTGGGGCCAGGATGTGCTATCCGGACCGTGCGGCTCCCGGCAGCTGAACTCCGGGCTTCACCTGCGAGCGGGAGCCGGGCCGGGGGAGCGGAGGGGAGCGGGCCGGCGTGTGCCGAGGGAAGGGGCTTTTCCCTTGCCCCCTTTCCCACGGACCTGTCGTGCCCCTCTTCGCTCTGGCTCTTTTGACTGCTGGGCAGTGTTTTCCGTGAGCGGGAGGTAGCCCTTCCGGACCTGGAAGTTTCCCGGCGGGACCGAGGCAGTGCCCCGCGCTCGGTAGGTGAGGCTCGCCGGGGCCGGAGAGCCGCCCGCAGCCCCGACGGTCGCGTCCGGCCGGGGGAGCCCGCAGCTCTGCCCCCGCCCCGGCACGAAACTCCCCGAGTTTCTCGCGGCAGGGCCGGGCTCCGGGCCCGCGCCTTAGCCCCGCTGCCCTGGGAGGCTGACCGGCAGCCTGCAACCCCTTCGGAACAAACCCATCCCTTATCTTGCCCGCTGGCTGTCAGCCTGGGAGGTAGGAGAGCATCGAGCTCTCAGAGTGGGGAGGCGGGGGTGGGGGGATGGATGCTTTTTTCTGTTTAGCCTTTAGTCCGGGATGGACTTGTAATATATATATATATATGTATATATATATATATATTTGGCTTAGAAAATTCTTCAGAGGGACTCCTGTGGTCCTTGGGTCTGCTTCTGCAAAGTTTCTTTATGGGGACTTTGCCCCATACTCTGTACATGCTTCCACATGCCCCGCACACGGGCTGCAAAAAGGAGAAAGAGGGTTATGTATTCGTGTTGGGTGCTAGGGTGGTACTAGATATTTTAAGAGTAAATTTGTTGGGACCCTGTGGAATGTACAGTGGCTGAGCCTGTCTCGCTAAAGCTGAACAGAAACAGGTCAAACGGAAATTTTGCCTCAGTGAGAAACTCTAAAATCACTTGTAATCTCATTTCCATTTCGCCTGGTGCTCTTCACTGAAATTTAGTTTGTATTTAAAAGAATGCAAAGGATGATCTTTTCTATGGGGAAGACAATTGAACTCTAAATAGTCCTGTAAAAATATCCCATTTCTTTGCCACGTTTGGCTTTTGGTTTTCGCATTTGATATACTGAAAATTATTTGGGAGGGGGGCTTGTATTTGTTGGGATTTCATAAAAATATTAAGTTAGCATATTGTATGGAATATAAATTAGAATGATTGTAACAGTCAATGTTTAAAAATGGGATACTATTCTAGAATTATTAATATTGTAGTTTACCGATTAAACAGCATATTTTGCTGATGTTTCTGAAAACAGTAAAACTTTGATACAATTCTCATGTGGCCATTTTTTGTTTAGAAGATCTAGAAACTTTTCTATGAAACTGCTTTCACATAGACCTGGAAATTTATTACTCTTAAAGTAGAAGTTTTGTTCCTGCTATCACTTACCTGAATAAGGATTAAATCACCAAGCACAGTTCCACTGTGTTCAATGGTGAAACTGTTTCTCTTTTAGGTATTTACAATATATTCACACCAATTGCATCAATCTCACTATGTTTGCTGATGTGACATTTTATTCCTCAGGAAAAGAAAGTCATAATCCAAAGCTTTAAATAGACAATAAAAATTAAAATACCAAAGGTGCCATTACCGTGAACATCTAGGACCTTCTATTCATTTTATCCTCACATCCCCAAAAATAAATTAATGCCTCTAATGGCTGAGAGGCTTTGTGGCAATAAGAAGGGGCTGTGTGACCACAGAAATGTAGGGGGAGGGAGTCAAGAACAAAGCAAATTACACACTTCTTAAGATGTGTTATTATCTATTCAGATATTTAAATTTCTACATATTTCATGTTAGCTTTTATACTGAATTTTGAGAATTAAACTTGCTTAAACAGTTAGTAAAATGGTTTTGCAGTATGATTGCAGAGCTATGTAAAAATTGCTTCTCATTTTCATTGTATCTTGGTGAACTCATTTGAAACCTTGAGAAGTTAGCTTAAAATCCTTTGCTGTGTTTAGGTCAGTAATTGTAGAGTCAGAACTTGTGGCTTACTCCTTTGTCAAACTACCTGTAAAGAAGGACCAAAAAGGGACATACACAAATGTATATCTTTAATCTGCTGCTGCTTTTTAAAATAGGCCTAGTGCTCATTCACATTTCTGGGGAACTTGGCTTTCTCCTTTTTCTCTGGAAGTTCTAAATGACCATTTGCTACATGCAAATATAACTCCTGAAAGTTATAAGATAAGCAAATGAGGAATAAAATACATGTTTACATGAGGACATAAAGCTAAGTTGAGGCAACAAAGGTAGGTGGAAGAAGAGCCAGAAGGAAAATGAAGGCGTTACAGTCATTTGCTCAGATAACAAGATGACACCACTGTAATTAGTGCTTGTCTTGCAGCATTGCCCAGAGGTTCCAGATCAGGGCCCTATTTAATAGTAGGCTCTTCATATCCAGATTGGAAATTGTCAGTCTTTGCCCCTAAGACCTCAGAGTTTAAACAAAGAGGTTACTCTAACTGAGTCTGTGTCTGAGCAAGAGGCGAGGGATGTTGGCTATCATGTCATGAGTCTTTAGAGAAAGAAACTGAGATTAAACCTCAAGAAGACAAAACATGTGCTGAGCTACTGCTAGTATTTGACAGATCTTCAGTCAGTATTACTCTCTTGGACTGCTGGAATGTCACTCATACAGAGGCAGCACAAAGCCCATGTAGCCAGTAGTTCATTTAAGCCCTGGTTTGATTTCAGGGGAGTGGCCTCCAGGATTATGACTCCAACATATTTTTCTTGGTAAGAAAGACAATAATGATATTTCAGTATCTTTTTCAAGAGCTATAAGTAGTTTTTGCACTATTGTTTGTCCTTCTGTGACAACCAGAAGTAATCACAGTCCCCAGAATGTGTATGGGCTTGTCACTATGTCCCCAGGAGAACAATACTTCCAAGATGCCCCACCCAGTCACAAACCCAAATGTGTGCAGCAGGGACAGGTTGTACCCTCTAAGGCAACAAAGGAAAAATGAAAGTTTCCTGCAGGACTAAGGCTCTGTGACATGAATAAACTCAAGGAGATTTATTTTTATGCAAATCTCTTAAAGATGCTTACCTTGAGAGTGAGAGGAATGCTCAGCTCACATCACATTTCAAAAGTGTAGTGAGGGTAGGAAATGCTTAGCTGAAGGTGGAAAAGGCACTGGGTTCTTTGCTCATAAGGTATTGATCTAGTATTGATCTAACACATTGCTTTGCACAGAGACAAACCAGCTCCCTATCCAAATATGAGAAATACAGAACATACATACTTGCGGTGTTTAGGTACCAGGGTTTCTTTAGCCTTGTATTTGATTTCCTTGTTGCTAAGCAGAACAGGAATTTATACTGCACTGATTTTTGGTAGGATTAAGACTTCTCTCCTCTTGGGTGCTAGATTTGATCACTTTTGAAAATGGGTCTAGGTTTATTTAAATACTTCAAGAATATCTGGATCTATGTCATAGTGAGAAAACTGACCTCGTTGCTATTTCTTTCATTGAGACCACTTCCATGGGTTTTGCACATAAGCCTGAGACAAAATTGTTGAATCTCTACTGTTTCATTCATGTTCTAGCTGGGATACTGAAAGGAAGAGGGTACAGATGATCCATCTTGATGCTGTAGGGCTTTCCTGTTATGCTCAACACACCTTGAGAAATACATCTTGCCAGTGTACTCCATGCTGGTCCTGCGTTTACTACAAACGTTTGTACTCTCTGTTGGCATGCAGCAATTCTGAACCCAGAGTAGTGTTTCATGATTAAACAATTGTGTTACAAATCTGGTAATATTTAAATGTGTTACTGGTTTTGCTTTTCCTTCCTGTATTTTTAACTACCTTTTACTGTTTACTATTTTTCACTGTTTTCACTTTTACTCACTGCCATAGAAGTTAGTGTTTCTCTGTAGGAGGGAAAGACTTTTCCTAGTCTTTAATTCTGCCTTTCTTTAATCATCTTATCACTGGTTCAGAGGTAGAAAGAGAGACCATGTATCTCCATTGGATGTTATGGATATAAGAGGGGAGTTCTTCCCTCTTATAGTCAGAGGCCCCTCCCCAATGAGAGACGCATTCAATTATTCTCTCAGTTTATATATTACAGTGCAGGGTAGTGGATTAGATTAGAGACTTCATCTATCTGATACTGCCCTAGCATTTCCATGACCCCTCCCTTTCTCCCTCCCTCCAGTAGTTTCTCATTGCATCTAGTTAGCACAGTGATTTGTATACTACTCTGAACATCTCTTCTGCTCTACCTACGATTGAGTACACTGCTGTACATTTTAAACTTTGATGAAGTAAAACTGAAAATGCTCAGCATTGAGGTCTGGACTGGTAAAGCTCTTGGAGATCAGCTGCTTGTCTGAATGAACCGTGTATGACCCACACTGTAAGTCTCATGGGACCATGTGAGATGTCCAGTACTTCTCTTGGATGAGCACACCCGGATAAAAGCATATATGAAGCTATAAAGGTACTTTTTGATACAAGACTACGAGGTATTTGGTATGTATGTTGGAGGGGGCCGATAAAAGTTTTAGAATCAGTGGTGATACCTGTGTTAAATTTTTTAATTGAAAAGATGGTGCTTGTTTGCTAATGGTAGGATGCATTCTTTTTTTGCATATTTTTTAAACTTTTCCCTGAGTGTGAGATCTATTAGTGTACTATCAAAGAAGTTGTCCCTTTTTGAGCCAGACTTCATACACTGTAATTTATTTTCCAGTCTGCCTTGGAAACTTTGTCTCAGGGGTCAAAATGGTTGCATACATTTTCTAATAATCTTTGTACATATTTGTTCACTTCACTTTCAGGAAGAGCTTTTAGTCTAACACAACACTAACCTTATTTCTAAAGAGTTAATTATCTACCATTCCAGGATGGCAGACAGCAATTTCATCCTGAAGGAGTAAATAAAATGAGCAATAGAAGTGTAATACTACACCATCTAAGGAGCATGACTTAGGTTAAGTTGAAGCTAATCTGAAACACTAATATAGTGTAGAGTCAGGTTGAGGGATACATTTCAGACAAAACTCCCATTTTTTTAGTGAAAGATTAAAGAGGGATAACCTTGCTGGTCAGTGGTAATTTCCTATTCTACTGTTGAAAAACTAGTAATGTGCATGAAGAAAGACACATTGCTAAATATGTAATTCATTCGGTAGACAGAAGTAAGTTTTCAGAGTTGGGCATTTTTAAAAATGATATTAACTTCAATAAAAGTCAGTGATAATCACAGAGTAGTACCTCCTGATTTACCTACGCTCAGAAAAAAGGTTTTTGTTTGTTTTATACGATTAATAATCATTTAAAATTCCCGTCTGAAACACTATTATTTGAAAACATTAACATTTCATATGCTGTACAAGCTATAATTAGTTCATCTAGCTTCTATATTTAGTATGTTGGTAAATCCTTATTAATAGTGACAGAAAGGATGATGCAATATAAAAATGTTAAGACCATGCATTAAGTGAAACCTAGAACTGAATGCTGGACATGTTGGTACCCAGTCATGTACATAGGTAACTGGGCTATTATTCTCACTTCTATTTTTTCTCTGACATGTTATGATACTCTCGAGATGATAATTCTCTGTCTTATTCTGCATAATGTTTCCATGCTAGCAGTTCCCCAGGTATCACACAGGACAAAACAGATAAGGGAGTTTCAGGATGCCTTATCCAAAAGAATACTTTTTTGAGCACGTTTCTGGAACTTGACACAAATAGGCTCCAGGATTAACCACATTGCCTTTTCCTGGTTTGACCTAGCCAGAAATACACTTAAGGTGCAGGTGTTGCAATAGTGATAATGATACCAACTTGTTGGTGACCTCAAACAACCGATAAGCTTACTTAGTTTTCCTTAGCAGTAATTTGGATGTTAATATTTACACGCCTCAGGAAAATAAATAGGACATGACTAGACAGTGTAAAATGTGTAGAAGTGTAGAGTGTGAAAGCCAGTTAGTGGGAGAGGTATGAATTAAATCTGTGAGTTCTTTTTTTCTAGTCCTTGTAAGTCCACTAAACCTAGATGCCATGCAGGAAAGTGAGAATAACTGTGGATTTTTTAGGTTTGATTTTATGTGATTTTTCTGAGGAATTTTTCAATGGCTTAAAATTTTCCATAATATTAAAAGTGTCTTGTAAGGAGGGTTTTAATGTCCCAGAAAGAGAAATAAATCAAGAAATTTCATGAGCATCTTAATATATTTTTAGGTGGTTTTGTGAAGTGAACAAAAGAAAAGAAAATTACCTGCAGAAAGTTAAAAAAAAAAAAACAAAACAGAAAGGAAGGTTCTCAATGATAATGATAATGAATTTGTCATGTAATGTATTTATAATACTATGAAACCCAAGTCCTGATGCCATGTGGAAATGAACAAAAGGTATCAAAATTGAAAGAAAAAAATCCTAGAGTATATTTGTCACATTTCTCAGTACTTTATTTATACCCTTTACTTGAAGATATTTTTTCACAACTTTCTTGTTTCGTTCTCGCTCCTGTCTGCCTGAGTGCATTTTTGCTTCTGTCAGTTTGAGACATTTGAATGGTAGTTTAGATGGTTCCTAGATATGTATTTTTGAGCACCAGCGTTAGAAAAAGCCAGGCTGTCTTGTAGTCTTGGAGGTGATGTAAACCTCTGTTTTTCTGGGTTGTGTTTGTTTTCTGTTTTGGTTTTGTTTGTTTGGGTTTTTTTTGTTTGTTTGTTTTTTGTGCTTTTTTTTCCTCATTACTTAGCAAGTTGCAGAATAATCACAGGAGAAAAACATGTTTATAGAGATGCTGTTTTTTTGTAAATAAGATACAATTTGTTTATATCGAGGATCAAAATCATTAATCTGATTAAGTTACTTTCTTTATTCTCTACCCCTATTTGCTCTCTTTCATTGATGTAAAGAGTTCTGAGTTACAAATTTCCCATCATAATGGTAAATAAAATAATCTATATTGAAAAGCAGAAGATTTTATTTTTTCCTACTTTTAATAACATAAAAATATTGAAACTTAAAATAAAAATGAAATTTCTCATGTTCAAGGGCAAAATCAGATTTATGAAAATTTTATAATCTATTAGACCTTTGTTTTGGTCAGGTATAAATATGTTTACCTTACTTTAGCTTGTAAGGGTGTATGACCTCACTGGAATAATGCAGTTGAGTGAAGACTACTAATTTTTAAGAGTCTGCCCCTGGGTCTTGAACATGCAATTTGCTTTGTGTTAATAGATTCCATCATCCATGAAGAACATCTTACTTTGCTTTCCCCAGCCTCCTTCAAGTCAAAGGAATTATTTCTACAGAGGGTATTTTCCACTGTGAAAGCACTTTTAAGCTAAAACATTTTTCAGAGCAACTGTTGGGACACTGTTTTGGTGACCTAAAGTATACCTCATTTGCCATAGGAAGTTATCAGATTTTGCTTACTGATCAAAGAGTGGTTTAGTGATATTTATAAATGTGGGATCTTGTGCTGATCTTGTTCAGCTGCTAGTGCTTTGGTTGGTGAACTGATGTTCTGAACTGCTGTTTCCTTTGGACATTAGCTGTTGGCAGACTTCCTCTGGACTGATTGCAAAGGCACCTCGTATATTCTTTTTAAACTGGATTATTGCCTGTGTCTCTCCGGGCCTCTTTGTTGTTAATATCCTGCTTTACTGAAAAGCCCTGCACAAATTCAGTTTTCTAACAACAGTTTAGGATTGATATTGACTTTAGTCCACTTTCCCAGACTCCCAGTACTTTAAGGATTAGGTAGAAAACTAGTAATGTTTGTTTACCCATGGAAGTCCCTATAGGTGTCAGACAAAGATCTATTTTTGGAACTACAGTTGTGGACGGTCATAGTACTTTTGCTGACACTCATATTGCTCTTGAGAGTCAAATACACAGTAAAGCACAAATGTCAAGCTCCATCTTACTCTACTTGAACCACTGAAAATTTAGGTATCTACTCATCTAGGCACTCTTTGTAGTTAATGGATACATCTAAACAGTTCCAGAGGGCAATTCATTCAATCTCAGACAGGCTGTCAGTATGGGATTAGTCACCCTTTTGGAGGTGCCTATTTTATGCCACTGATTACAGAGGAAGGTCAGAAAATTATCTTTGACTGCACATCTACATTTTTAAATAGCTTAAGGTAGCTGATATGAGCTCCACCCAATCACTTTTCATGGAGCATGCTCAGATTTGTACAGCAGGTTCTAAGCCATCTTTTGCACCACGCATTTTGGAAATTAAAAAGGGAAACATGAACAGAGAGGTGAATTAGAGGTAGATAATGTATGATTTAGTGAGAACCATCCTAATAGCATGGATGTCTTCACTGACCCTGCTACAAAATTCCTACCTAGTTTTGGGCAAGACACATAAACCACAATTTACAGAAGTGGTTATTCACTGTGTGTTCCTCATTTGCTAATTCAGTGTCCTGTAAACTCTTTTACATAAGGGATGAGCAAAGAAAGTTTAGGGTGTCTTACTCTGCATATGTCTGTGGATATCAATTCAGTTAAACAGAGTGGGAATTTATATGAGTGGATAGATTTGGTTTGTAAAAGGGAGTTCTTTCCCTAGAAGAGTATGTGGAGGTAAATTCTGTAATGTCAGCCTGAAAAGCAATGGAATATCTCATGGTAAAGGACATATATCAAAAGTCAATTTTGAAAAATGTCCTCTAAAGTGGTTGTACCATACCTAGGAGAAAAGATAAAAATAAAAATGCACACATATTGAACAAATGTAAGTAATAAGAACTAGTTTTATGAAGGTGCCTAAATGTAATTCTAGTAACCTAAGACAATTTTTAAGGACTTGGGATGTGTAAATTCTGACTGGTAGCACTCCCCAGCCACCTGTACTCCTATCATGTCTTACACTGGTCTTGAACACCGTGCAATTTGTGCTCCCCTCATTATGCATTTTTAAGAAAAGTCTTGTGAGGTTATTCTAAACTGAAATTCTCTCAGTAGCTCATGTGGAAGCTGCTTCATTTTGTGCTGGTGTAAGTTACAGTGAAGCAGACAAGGACAAGGATTAGTGTTGAAAGCTGCAGTGAGAGAAAGGAATCAGGGTTTGGGTTGTTGTTCTAATTAATATTTCTCCTTTTTTATGCAATCAACCTTTGGGCGTGATCTAACAGCATCTAAGTCTTGCACTTTTGTCCATGTTTCTGACTGCTTTAGGTCAGTTCCTGCTGAACTTGTTGGTGTCAGCAAACCCCATATTTAAGAGTTCAACTCTTCTGTAGTACTGCCTTTGGAAGTTGAGATGTCCAAGTGAGCATTATGAATTTCAGCAGCAAGGAAAATACTTGAAAGTTATAGCATTCAGTGTCTGCAATGCTTCAGTATCTTCTGTATCTCTGACAAAACTGAGTACCATCTCTTATACACATTTAAGCGAGGCAGATGACCAGAGTAGCAGAGAATGAATGTTTCTATGGATACACTGAATCAAATTAATTTTTGTTGAACTAGGTAGCATAGAAATCTTTAACGTCTGAAGTTTTTCAGTGCATGTTAAACATATTTCTTTGTGCTAAAGCATTTGTG
Source organism: Cinclus cinclus (assembly GCF_963662255.1). Classification (NCBI taxonomy): domain Eukaryota; kingdom Metazoa; phylum Chordata; class Aves; order Passeriformes; family Cinclidae; genus Cinclus; species Cinclus cinclus. The sequence continues at coordinate 51,675,755 of NC_085049.1, read as the reverse complement.
CCTGGTAGGCATATATTCAGTATAAAAATGCATTTATGACAGCTTTTGTTGGATGTGATCACAGAATGCATATGTATAGCTCATAAGATATACTGTCACATATGTACAGTAAAATATATTACAGTCACCAAATCATTGTATATATAAACAATACATGCAGAAATAGCCACTTCTGTAGATTGCATATTTATGCATCTACGTATTACTAACCTAAGTACACACCAGGCAGTCAGAAGTGACAAGCAGAATGTGCACATGTGACGGAAGGAACCTAAATATGTGTATTTCTCCCAACATGACAGAGCTGTTCACATGGCAGAGGGAAGCATGCCTTCACCCAGCTGTCACTGTGGTAACCACTCAGCTTATGAAGTACCTAGTTAAAATGCCTTTTTATCCTCCTTGAGCTATGAAGCCATCTGAATTGCTCATATGTTGAAAGGATCCCCACCTACAAAGACATTTGGATATGTGAAATAAAAAAACATAGGATTAATTTGAATGTTGACTCAGTCTGACTTTCTGTGAACTGACAACAAGTAGTTTACAGTGTCTTTCTGGTGTCACAGCCTGCTTGGGATAATCACTATCCTGCCTTAGACGCGTCTCACAAAACTAGCACCATTATTTGTTGGGCCTGCCTTGGTCCTTGGTCACAGTCATGTAGCCATGCTTAGCTTCATTTGTGCCTACTGCAGATTTTTGGCCTATACCTGCTCTCCCTGTTCATCACAATTCTTTTGCCAGGAGTTACCACCTTTTCAGATGCATTGAATTTTTGAAGTTTCTTCCTAAACTGTTCAGTCACATTTGGGAGGCCAACGTAGATGGTTTAACGAGGCTTTAATCTTTATGGCTTGATTCATCATACTCATTGGAGATCAGAGAAGAAGCTCAGCTCCAGTGGGAGGGTTGTGATGGACAACTGACATGGTTATGAGCCTCTTCATATGGACCCAGCTGGAAACCCATTATCTGAATCCATCTGTCATAGAAAAGGTTTTGGTCTTAAGTCACTATTGTTCACATATTTTAGTATTCACATGGCTTTTTATCTGAATCACATGGAATGTCTTTCCTCTGCAGTCAGCTTCCTCCATCTCCTTACAGATAAAAAGGAGTGGGGGCTACTGGGCACCGTTCTCTACATCTCTGTCTTGTCTACACCTTTCTTCTTTTCATTAATCTCATAAATTTCCCATTACTCTTGATAATATTTCTGATCCAGCTTTAAACTTGCTTCCAGACAGCAAAATTCATCTGTTTTTTGCCTTGCCTATCTGTGTTGCTCAGCTGGCTAGAGCTAGATTTGCAATCTCCTATGCCCTCTTGAAGCATATCCATTGCTTGTGAAGAGCACAGTTGGTAAGGTTAACAATTTATTTCATTTGTTCAGTAGCTTCTTCAGAGAAGATGTGGTTATATTTCAGAGTCCCTGTCAGCCTGTGGCTGACTAACTACATATTGAAGCATTCATTGATAGGCAATTTTAGAAAATTACTTCAAAGCACAAGATGCACAAATCTCCCAGTCTGACAATAAAATGCTTCAGGTTTCTTTTAAAAACAATTATTTCTACTGCTCTCATTAGCATAATTATGTATCTAGTACTCAATTTATCCCTTTAGGATGACCATTTATATAAGAGTCCACTTCATTATCTCATCTTTTTTTCCTTTCAACTCTTCAAATATTGCAAATAATGGAACACATTTGTCACTGAATTGCCTTTCAGAAAGTTTGAGGGAGAAATTTCAAAGGAAAAAAAAAGAAGAAAGAATTGATTGTAAATTAAGTCTTGAGAGAACATCCTTTGAGGTGATATTTTTTCAAAATTATTTAATGAAAGCAAATTATATGGGAAAGATCATACAATATTGTTTCAGAGTGGGGTAGTTCACTCTGTAAAATTTATTGCAAAACATACAGGCGAATATTTAAGCTTTCTCACTCCTAGCAAACTGTAGAGAGGTACTCAAACTGGATTTTATCCTGTACAGAAAAGTTGTGTGGACAAATCATTAGATTTTAAGAAGTTAGAAAAGGGTAATGATTGCTGAAGTTGTTGAACAGCTCTAAAGGCTTGCTGTTGCACAAAGAGCAGTCCTAAGCCCCCTTTCCAGGCTCCTGGCCATTCTCTACCTTTGCATTGCTGCTATTCTTGCCTGATACCATAGAACCCAAATGAGTATTTTCCTGATTTTGTTTCCTGAGCCTGAGTTTAACCTTAGGATTGACAAAAAGAAACCAAGTCTATCTGGACATTCCATTCATTATGTATGAGAACACCTGTCCCGCATGGTGCCACCAAGAGCAGAGAAGAGTTGCAAAACATTCACAGTATGTAAGAGCTTGTAAGAAGGTAACCATCCCAGCCTCCTTCAGATCAGGGAGTATTATAAAAGTAACATGAAGTCTTCTTATTTCCTTGTTGGTATCTCATTCCATTATTTAACTTGCCTTATGGTTATCTGTCTACATACAGTGCACTTTGTTCATGTTTTGGCAGCTCAGACCCAACCTCAGAATACTTTGTGTTTGTTTCTTCACTAGGAAAAATGTCAACAAAGGCAGGGGAGGGAAGAAGTACACTTTTGCCTTTCAACAAAATCTGAACTGAATTTCATGGAACCACAAAAAAAAAAAAAAAAAAAAAAAAAAAGAGGAAAAAACCCCAAACAAACCAAAAAGCAAAACAAACAAACTAACAAAAAAAAAACCTTCTTACTCTCAATGCTTGGAATTCCCCTCGCTTCTTTGATCTCAAAAGCCCATAAACAGCCAGAGTGCTTCTAAAAGGCAGTTATAAATATTCTAATGGGAGAAGGTAGATAACACAAATTTCCATTAACTGTAACAGCAAGTCTATCGTTTAGAAGCTTGTGTTCCAAATGAGCTATAAATTACTCTGCTTCCTCTATACTACTGAAAATGATGGAGTTTTAAACTCATTCTGTATATTATTAATAGGAGCTCCATAAAGCTTGTACAGTGTAACCAGTGCTTAAATATGTACAGGCACTTAAATGAGACACAGGAGCTATTTAAAGAATTTTAATTTTGCACAGTAGAAAAATTATTGTGGTAGATGAAAAGTATCAGTGACATTTTCATTTGTTCATTAGTGAGAACTACTCACTGCTCAGAATCAAGGCGTAGTATTTACTGCATTGATATTTCTAAACTTCTAATGCTGCTTATTAATGCTGAGGAATTTGAAAATGCCTGTCTTCTCATTCCCCCTGCCCCCCCCCCCATCATGATCTAAAGAATTACTGTCCCTGAATATGTCAGTGTTTGTTTTGGCTCTGGAGTTTTTCCTGGATCTTCCATTCCTGTATAACAGCTGTTTCCTCAGTACTAGTTGCAATATACACATCAAAGAATGTTTTCCAAGTAAAGTAAATTGTTGATGTTACTGTTACTCATCTTGGAAAATATTTTGGTGGACAGCAAATTCTCCTCTCCTTTTCTCAAACCTCCACCTCCACTGTGTCAGGCTACTGCAAATACAGGCCTGGTATGATAAATGTGTTACCTGTCATGACATTTTGTGTACACACCATGCTTGCTGGAATTCCAAACATTTTTTTACTAATATCCACTTACCAACCTTATGATTTTGACTATACAATGAAGAAATGATGATTAGTGTGACAGGAAGGCAGATTTAAAGCAGATATAATTTATAGGGAATGTGTACCTTAGGGGCAGAGGAAAATTTCAGAGGTAAGACAGGAGGAAAGGGCAAGGGCAAATGCAGTCTCCACTGCAGCTTTTGCACTTGCCTGCAGGTTGACTGGAAGTGTAAACATGGTATAGGACAGAGATCATAAGTGAAAGGGAGGACCTAGTAAACTTTTGGTCAGCTTTGCTGAACATCTGCACTCAGCCCTTGCAAATGAGGTTTTGCAAAATAATATTGGCCACTGTGGCCAAGACATAAAGTCCTGTCATTATTAAACAGAGTATCAGGGGAGTGTTCAGGTTAATCCACGGTAACTATCGCTCTTATCCAGTGAACGAGGTGTATAATTCATCTTACAGTGTCTCTTTTTCTGTCTTTCTGTTGATGCAGTATCCTGAGTTAGTTCAATTTCTAGGCTTATTTTCTATGTAGTACAAATTCTGCTATCCATCCACTTAATAGATGATAGAATTATTACTGTCAGCCCTTGTTGGTCCTTCTTGTTGGCTGCTTTAGTTTCCCTTTTATCTGTTTTAAGCACTGTCAAGACTTTTTTCCATTTTATTTTTCTTAACAAAAAAAATTGGTCCTTGTTCAGACACCTGTTTCTAAACAATACCATTATTGGAATGAAGCACATGATTTCCCATGGGATTTTTACCAAAGTCTGACATTTCAAGTTAGCAGCAGTCTGGAGTGAATGAGTTATTTGCAGTAAAATAATTATCAGAATTATTTTATTTAAACTGTCATACCTTTCATTTTTTTATCTATTAAAAAAATAATACTTTCCCACTGAAATTCAAAATTGTCCCACTGAAGTTTGTCATGGAGCACCAAGATAGTAAAAATGTGTTTAGGTGAACAGAAATTTCAACCATTGATCATTGTTGAATTATAATGTATGCAATTTTGTACACTACCTAAGGTGATGGCATTTCGCTGCAGAAGAGATGGAGGACCTACTTATAGTTTTAAGTACATAAATTTTAATTCATTTTAATTCATAATTTCAAACAGCTGTTGCCAATTAAAATGCTTCATAGAGCTTTCCTATGGGACAGTATGGGTATCTTGTCGAATTAAAAATTTATGCCTTTAAAAAAGAACAGAAAAATGAACATTAAATTTATACAAGGAAAAAAAAAGTGGTGTAACTAGCTAGTTATAAAAAATAGTCTTTCTTTATTTTTTTTTAATTTTTTCAAATATCTGAAATATTTCAGTTAGGGCTTCCAAACTACTGTGTATATATGTGTGTTTGAAAAATATCACATGGCTCACAAGATACCTAATTTTCTTTCATTTTTGTTAAGTGCCTATGTACGTTTGTGTAAAGGAGGAAATTTTATCACAGAGCCAGATTAAATGGATATTAATTAAAATGGATATTAAGAAACAGATGGTAGAGAGAAATTTATTTCTCTCTATAAATAATAATCATTTTGTTTACAGAAGATCTGTAGTGTTCTTTCCAAGTCTTCCTGCAGTATTGAGGCTACATGGATTTTCTGTATCAAGTGCTTTTTTCTCACTGTTGAAGTAAACTTGCCATGATACCTTTCAGGTGATCTTTTCCCTGACTTTCGTATGATGCAAAAGGGAAGAAGACTCAAGTTTCTGACATGTAATGTACGGAATTTCTGTGTCTTATATGGCACGGATATTAACTGTGCCTCCATTAATATCATTTTTAGGGACTTGTGAAGGGGAATGCGAATGCAGTTAGTTAATAAGCTCACTTGGGCTCACTTGAATCCCTAAGGCTTTGTAGTAATTCCAGCTTCATGGGGTAGTGAGAGAGTAGCCACTTCCTCACTGCTGCCTTTAGGAAACTCAGAAGCGTGTAATGTACTTCGGCAGGAGGCATACCGAGTATAAGATTTTGGCCTTTATGGCTTTTTTTAATAACTTCACAGAAGGGGACAGAAAGTTAAGAGAAAAGGTTGTTTGAATGTGGATAGTCTAAATAAACTTAATAGGGACTTTCAACATGAGCCATTTATTCTGGAAAGGTTGAAATACTTCTGACCCTAGCTTTCTATACCTTTGACATTTAAACTCACTTTCAAAAATCTCTTCAGATCAAATTAAGTTAGCTTCTTCCAGGCAAGAGCTGCAACACATGGCCCAAATTGCTTTACCCTTTTGCAAATTTCACAGATAAAAATCACAAAAAGCCAAAATATGTTTTGATCTTTGCTTTCTTAATGATCATCTGTTGTCTCATATATGTGCATATATACACACATGCACATATATATGGTAACATGCTGAGATTTTAAAAAAGAAATAATAAAAGCAATACAATAAATGCAATAAATACAATAAAAACAATAATACAATAAAAACAATAAAAGCAGTGTTATCTAAATGGTATGTGATGACGTATGTATTTTATATGCTTCAACTTCATATTTGGTTATTGACTTCATTTTAGGTCAGAGGTCTGGTAGAAACAGCATTCCCATACCATTTCCACAAATCACTGGACATTAGGGAAAGGTTCTTCACTGAGGGTAGGGCTGGGTACGAAAACAGTCTCTCCAAGCAGTTGGTCATGCCAGCATGCTTGTCAGAGACCAAGAAGCTTCTGGATAATGCTCTTAGTTATATGGTTTAATCTTAGGTAGTTCTGTGAGGAGCAAGGTGTTGGAATCGATGATCCATCCCTATGAGTCCCTTTCAATCTGAGATGTTCTGTGATTCTTTGGTTGATATTAGCCTTTATATATCCTGGCATGTAAGAGTCACTGGTATCAGAAGCTCTCAAATTATATAGCCTGTGCCTGCACTACAAATTACAATAGCCTGTGGCCTGTGCTACAAATGTAGGCCATTTGTGTCAAGTAGATATCCCTGTAATATTGGCTTCTTACTATTTCCAGGAAGTAAATATAACTAAAAAAATCACATTTTTGATCGATAGTCAGTCTTATCTTTATGATAGTTATAGTTCAGCTCTAAAAGATAACAGAGATTAATAATCTTGGCACTGAGATAACAAGGTTTTCAGAAATTGCATGGAAACAAGGTAAGTGCTCTCTGGGCCCATGCACATGGAAGAAGCATTGGTGGGTGTTGAACAAAGAGAAGACCACAGCACAAATACACACTTCCCAACAGGCATATTTACGTGCTCCAGCAGCGTGCTCAAAGACCAACCCCTTGAAAACCATACATTATTATATGTTCAGGGTCTCCTGTTTCCCCAGGATGATACGTGCCATTGTGTCACAACGTTTTCAGAGGAGAACAAGTGGCTCAGCCACTGAGCAGGCCTGGCTGGGAAGCTGCTCCCCCTGGACATTGAGGCAGCGGGAGATGTGGAGATGTGGGAGATCCTCTTGCAGGGGAGCTGGGAGCCTACGGCTTAAGGAACAGCACAGGGAGGGACTGCTGAGCAACACGGGGAGCAGAGCCCTGCCTGGGTGTCCCTGAAGGTGCTATGTTTCTTAGTGGACTCTAGGAAAGCAGACACAGAATCTTTTGGCAAGGACTTCACTGCAAGGATGCAGTAGACATCAGCAAGATTGTCTCTTAGTGCCTTTTTTCTCTTCCATTAAAGAAAGTCAATTATTCTGGGTGGTATCTTGGCATAATATAGGGATTTGCTTAGAAGTTTAAAAGCATTTTGATCTGATTTTGGGGGGTCAGGGCAGTGGCATACCTACACACCTACATACTCTGGTCAGCTGAGGACCCCACCACAGAAGTCTGTCAATTATAAAACACGATTATCATCTGATTTGTTGCAGATTAGTCTGTATGGGCTGTTGAAAGGGCTTAGGCTGTCGTAGAATAAAACATGATTTTCCAAAAAAATCAGTGAAAAAATGACAAAGATATTTTTCATGAATGGCTTTCTAGTACGTGCTCTTTGATGGAAAATTTATAAATAATTAGAAGTTCTATGTATTTTCAAGGAAAAGTTAATGTATTGCTTGGTGTGCAATCTTTTTTCAACAACTGACATTTATTCCATATAAATTGTTTCAATGACTGTGGAGGTAACTAGTAAAAATTTTGGTCAAATCTCAGGTTTGAATTGTTTTTCTAAGTATTTTTTAGTTGATTAGTTCAATTTATCTTCACAGAGGGTATGTCAAAAATATGGTAATATTAAAAAGGGAGTTATTCTTTTTTTGGAGGGGAAAGTCTGGAAAGAATTTATTGCAGTGAAGGGGGACAAGGTTTTTATCTATACTTTTTTTTTCTCAGCAATGGCAAAATACTATTTTATTGTCCATTACATGTCAGAAACCCCACATTAAGTTGCTAACAGTAGGATATGGAAGTGATCTAGTCCCAACAGAATGTTTGCAGAAATTAGTTGAGAAAAAGAAGTATCTTGTACACCTGAAGGTGAAATTCTAAAAAGTAGGAGAATCCCTTTATTTGATTGGCATGATTGGTTGTAAAACTGATGTATTACGTATTTAGGGATATCATGGCAGGAAGGCAAAGAATTATGTTTGATATGTATATTTTTGGGCCAGACATACCTAAAAGTCAGTGAATATCAAAACTGTCCCTTCCAGCATTTAAGCTATCTCTTATTTTGACTTTGTGAGACATAAATAAATGTTTTTGTTTTGTCTATACGTTTCTGGAATGTATTACCTTCCCTTAGGCCTGAAGAATAAATTAACAAATTGTATATCTGACACACAACAATCAGTTTGTGCTGATGTAATTAAGACTGTGTGAGGTCTAGAGCATGACTGGGACAGGTTTTTGGGTCATCCTGAAGAGAAACAAGGAGCAGAAGACATGAAAACAGCAATCAAAGAAAGCAGAAAAAAAGATTGGAAACCTACTTTCAACCATTATTAAGTTTAAATTCCCATCTGTTCCTAAGTAATTAGTGTCTTAAAAAAAATAGACTTGCATGTTGTTATCATCAAGACTTTATAATTTTAGATGTATAACATTTCAGTGATCAATTCAAAAAAACAGAATTCAAGCCAGAACTGAAAACTTCAAAGCCTGTTTACAGTAGCATATATTTTGAAAAAGTGTAAGTTGCCTAGCTAGTTTTGAAGAAATTGTTATTGTGGTCTTCAGGACCACACTGAACTGGAAAAACACTTTGGCTGTTACGCTCCCATTAACTGCTAGGTTATTAAAAATGCTACTTCTTTTCTATCCCTTACAAAGCAGCAGGACATGAAATTCAAGGAACCTGTCATATGAAAACATTGCCTCTCTATTAAAATGACTGTTAAATAGCATATCTTGTTCCTGAAGATTCTAACTTGTAGTATTGCATCTCAGACAAAAAAAAAAAAAAAAAAAAAAAAGGAATTCCTGTCAATGACCAAAATTTATTCAAGACTTCTTTCTTAGTATTGAAATGAATTAATGGATTTTCTTATAAGTCACTGGCTAAATTGAACAGTCAAGGTCTAAGCTAAGTTGTGAAGTTATGATGTGTAGGTCCCACAGTTAGTTGTCTGTAACCTTTCCTGTTACATTTCTCTCAGATAAACCAGAATCTGGTTTTATCTCACCTGATCTGAACTACCTAAAAGTGAGCTATTTGATTGAAGGTGGCCACAGAGGTGTCTTGTAGTTGATGAAAGAGAGAAATAGCTTCCTCTGATGCTTATTCCCAATGGTCAAAGACAGGCTAGGCAGTAGGGATTCTTCTTGGAGGTCTTCTCTCGACTAAGAGGAATTTTGATTGTGAATTTATACTGAAATCTTAACTTTCAGATGGATTCCACCTCATAAAGCAGAATCTGATCTTTGCTTTCTTCGAGGAATGCACAGTTTAACAAAAGATTTCCCAGTACTGGAATCTTCTTGCATCCTGAAAGCAAGTTTTTAGTAACTGGTATTCTGTGACTGACACTATGATGCTTTATTTTTGTTTGAAACTACCTGAATTAACTATGGAAAGGAATTATACAATAAATTTTACTTAAAAGGTACATGGTAAGTTTGCCATTTTTAGCGGAAGATAACAAAGAACTACTTTTGATATTTTAGAATATATTAGAATTCCATGGCAATGTAAGATTATAAATGTCTGGATAATTCTTCCTGCTTAGAAGTAAAGACCAAAAATTGCGTGAAGTGACTGAATAAAAATTAAGATAATACATGTTGGGACAAACACATGGAAACATTAAGGAAATAATTTGTGCTTTACCATGCTGCTTTGATCCAAGAATTACAGAGATGTTCAGAATTTCTTTCAATTTCTTCTTTTCTGTAAAATGTGACAGTATAATTAAAACATGTAGGGTACATACATTGTACACATATGTATTTGTGAGTGCTTATTTTCATGTACTTGATTTCTTTGTGCATGTGCATACATTATCCAATTTTGCCACTAATAGTTGTATACTATAGTCAAAGTAAAGAACAATCCTTCCCCAAAAAAAGCCAAATGTAAAGTCTGGGCAGACAGGTGCATCATAATTTGAAAAAGTTACAGGGGGTGATAAACAGCTAGAAGAGGGTTGAAAACTAATCTAAAGATGTTATTTTTGCATCCATATTGTTTCCAGAGATACTGTAGAGATTGATATACAATATACAGCGTGTTTCCATCAGAAGTTTGTTTAAGAGTTCCTGCTGAACTCTATGGGAATTTCATATAAGAAAGTATAGTAGAAGTATTTACTAATAAAATAGTGATGGGATGTCTAGGGGTCTGCAGAATTATCTAAATATTTGCTAGTAGCACAGAGAGAAACTGACTTAAAAAAAAGCTTTAAAGGAGCCAGAAGGAGAAGAGACAGTAGGCTTCTGCTTAATTCACATAATTGGCTACACACTGAAAATGTTGACTAGGAAAAAATATGCCAATCAAACAAAAACAAGAAAAAACAAACCAAAAAACACCCATCAGTAAATATGAAGAGTTTTCATTTGAAAACAAATTTCTTAAGACAATCAAAAGAATGCTAGAAGAGATGACATTCGTTTCCTGAAATATATTTCTTGATTGCAAAAGAAATCAGGAAACATACAGCCTGAGTTTACTGCCTCAGAGTCCTCAGTATGGTATTTCTTATATTTTTATGCATTTTCTTTATTTTCAGGCCTTTTATAAATTTAAATCCAATGACTGGTAATATATTTATATTTGTAAATCAATTACTTAGGTATCAGTAGTGAACATGGTTTGAGACACCATATATTTCATTACTTATTTTGCATAATTTTATTCAGAAGAAATGATTTTGTAAATTTTTTTCTTTTCATATTTGTAGTGTAAAGCAAATACTGAGTTCTTTTAATCACAGTTGACTTACGTTGCAACTGGCTATTTACCTGAATTTCTTAACTACCAATCTGTCAACAGAAAAAAAAAATACAGCATCCTGCAAATTTAAAATCTCAGAGGACTTAGAGGTAGTGAATTTTTAACATGTGATATCCTTCACAGTAATGTCATTTAATCTAATATCATCCTCCATTCCTTCCCCCCTACTTAAACTTGAATATTACTCTTTCTTTGTGCCACTTTGCCATTTTCTGTGCCTGTGATATGTGCTTTCTTATTTTGAAAGGTAGTCTATGGATACATCATTAATTTTTGAGCTCCAGTTTCAAAAAATAATGACTGTAAAATGCTGCCCTGTGAGGGGGAGCTATTAGAGAGGGAAAATGATGCTATTACTCAGAGTCATCTACCAAAACACACTTTTTACAGAGAATGTTCCAAGACCTGAAGCAATGTAGTTCACAGAGGTCTCTTGTGCAATAATACTAATAAACTTACACTTGTCAGTTTTATTATTATTCATTTGCAGTTTCCTTTCTTTTAAGGATTTTTGCCTCCTGGTCAGAGTGGCACCTAGAGCTGAGTCAATCATAGTTCAATTTATTGGATTGCAGTGTGTCTGTCATGTTGTGTAATAATTAAGAATAAGCTGGATTGCTTTACTAATCATAGGGTATAACCATAATTAAGCCAAATAAAACTCCATGCTTACAACTCAAAAGACTAAAAAAATCCTGTGAATAAGTAGTCCTAGATAGAAACAAATGCTGTATTGCACCCTTTGAATATAGTCTGAGTAGCTATTTTCCTTTTCAAGCTTTCTCTGTCAGACTAGGTTAAACCTCATTCATTCAAATCAACTGCCAAGAGATACCAGAAAATCCAAAGACATTTTTCCTCAGGGAATTTACTGTTTTATCATTTTATGCAAGAGGTCAAATCAGGTCTGGGCAAGAAGAAAAATGCTCAAGGGGAGTCTTGAGGACAGGAATATTCAGGCAACCCTGCCAACACAGGCCCACAGCAGCCCAGGACCAGATGGGGGCAAAATGAAACTGTAAAGTGGACTTCTAACTTTGGCTAACTGAATCGCTGCCTAGGCACTAGTGATGGTACTGGAGCTATTGGAGCCATAATGGGATCTCAGACACCTGAGTTAGGTGTCTCAGTGTATATAAGGAGGTACCAGGTTAACAGCACATTCACTGCAATTCATAAACAAGTAAATAAACAACTAAATAATTTTTTTTTCCTTTTGCTTATATTTCTGTATCATTTCCCACATATGTATTATCCTGCAGCTGGTATTCTCTCACAACTCACTGGAATTCAGGCTATTTGGTACTTCAGGAAGAGCAAAAAAGTTCTTGATACTTATTAGTGAAAAAAAACAAACAAGAATTATTAGTGAAAAAAACAAACAAGAAAGCATAGTAATTGTATTTATGCTTGTGTGGGTGCAGGTGTGGCAGAAGAACTACAGATTTATTCTATTGTCGGGTTAATTGGTGGTGTTCAGTCATCTTTCCTCAGTCCATCAATGTTCAGTGCATTCTTCCCTTCAGAAGCCATTTCTAAGAGCTTAGATTCTGTGTGGTCTGTGCAGTCTTTGTAAGGAGAACAAATATGAAGTTCCAAAAGCGATGCTGTCCTAGGATAGTCTGAAAGTGTAATGCAGATTTCCAAACTTCATCACTGATTGTTAATGCTCTCTTACTATGTATACAAAACAGAGATTTGATAAAAGATATTCTGTGTTAGATTCTCATTCAGCTGGATTAGTAATAATATTAAAGCACTAGTCAATTAAAGCTGTTACTTAATCCAAAGACATTTCTTCATGCAATTTAAGCAAGTGTATTGTCTTGTACAACAATAGAGGAGTTTTCCAATGCATTAGTCATATCAGAATTATAGTAACTATTCATCCTGTCTCTGCCATTGATATGTAATTTATACTTGTTCTCTCGTTGTTTTCCAGATCTCAAAGCAAGGACATGGCTTCAAATGAAAGAGAGATTGTGGTTTGGGTTTGCCAGGAGGAGAAGATTGTATGTGGCCTGACAAAGCGCACAACTTGCTCAGAAGTGGTTCAAGCACTGCTTGAGGAACATCAGACAACATTTGGAGAGAAAAAGGTCCTTTTTGGAAAACCTAGTGATTACTGCATTGTAGAAAAATGGAGAGGCTCAGAGCGAGTACTGCCTCCCTTGACAAAGATTCTGAGACTTTGGAAGGCCTGGGGAGAAGAGCAGGCTAATTTGCATTTTGTCTTGGTAAAGTCAGATGCTTTCCTCTCGTTTCCATTGTGGAAGACAGCAGAAGCCAAGGTAGTACAAAACATAGAAAAGCAGTGGGACCTCAGCCCAGCAAACTACATGAAGATGTTGCCAATAGACAAGCAAAAGAAAATTGTGAGGAAGACTTTCCGTAAACTGGCCAAGCTTAAGCAGGACAGTGTTCAGCAAGAGAGAGATAATATGGAGACACTGATTCATCTGATCATTTCTCAGGATCATACGATTCATCAACAAGTCCTTAGAATGAAGGAACTAGATATGGAAATTGAAAAATGTGAAGCAAAATTCCATCTAGATCGTGTGGCGAATGATGGAGAAAATTATGTGCAAGACTCCTATTTAATGATCAGTACAAGTGAGGCTGAACAGCAAGGGAGTAGGCCAGATGATCAAAAAGAGATGCATGATTATTTAAGCAAAAGTGAGGGAATTTTACAGGTTGAAGAGAGACTCAAACATCACAAACAATTAATAGAGAACCTGTGTGCTGAAATTGAAAGAGAAGTGCATGGTATATGCATGGAAAAAAATGGGGAGGATGCTCACACAGAAGGAGCAGCTAATGCTGAACTGGAAACCTCAGATTTGGAAACTGTAAAATATGAGCTGGAAAAAAGCATGAAAGATGGTCTGAGGATCAACTCATACCTGAGCTGCATCCAGAAAGAACTTACATACAGGGACTCACTGCTTCAAAAGAAGGAAAAAGAATATGAACTCCTTACAGAAGAATTTAATTTACTACATGTTAAAGACAACATTGAAACTAGGCTTCAATCAAATGAAGAGCCATCCAAGGGCAGTGTCATTTCCAGTAACAGCATTGCTGTTCCTGACTTTGTTCATAGAGTGACTAATCTGGACATCAATGATACAGACTCTGACACTGGAATCAGCTCTACACACAGTCAGGACTCTGAAATAACTGCAGGGGACATGGTACTGTTGTCAACATAGTTGAAAACAGTAACACATTTTTTAAAATTTTATTTTGGAGGATATTTATAAGAATTAGTAAACTGTTGTCTTGAAAGTTAAGCTCTTCAAGGTATTGAAGCTGTGGCACTACTTTAGGAAAATAGTGTCTATTTATGTCCTTAATAGTATACTTGTGCTAGAATGCTATGTGCTAGAATGGGTTAACTGGTATTAGGTGCCAAGCTATTGGCTTTGCTGCATCAAGACTGTTTAGACTTCGTAATGTTGACACTCAGTGAAATGGGAGCATTCTGACTGGCTTGGACCAAAAGTTTGGAGATTTCATATCCAGTCTGGGTCTGCTCCTGCATCTCCCTAACATTTTAGGAATATGAAGTAGAGACTAGAAAAAGATAGATCAAGAGCTTGATTTTCTGCTCTGTTACATTAACTTTATGCAGATGGAGTTTCCTTGCTATGAAGCTGCTCTAAAAGATTATATAATTGAGCATTTAATCTGTTAAAATAGTTTTTATGATAATGTAGAAGAGAAGAAATATAATTGCATTTTATGCTGTATTTTTAAAATGTAGTTTATATCTAATATCAGGATGATATTTTTAAAAACTCCTAAGTCCCATTTTAAAAATCATCTTGCACACATGGGTTTTTAATTTTGATTCTCTTTCAGCAGCTTTTATCTGCTTTTAAGATCATTAAATCCCCTACTTATCTGCTGTTACCCTGTAGTTGCCCCAGTGATGTTTAAATCCACAGAGTTCCTGCCAGCAGGCATGTCAGAACTGCTTAAATCCTGCTTGTGCTAGACGCTCAAATCCAAGGCTCCCACCCAACCCTAGGGGCATTTTCAGCAAGGTTTTCTCCTGCCTATCTCACCGGTTGGATCCAGTGTCTTAAACCTCCCGAAATCATGACTACGAATGAAAGCATAACAGAAGCAACAGGTAGGAACCAGACATTTTAGTCTCTGGCTAGACACTGTTTCCCAATAGCCAGCTAGCAACTGTTTTCGTATAGCAAGTAGGTTTACAAATCCCATCTCACGCTGTTTTGGAGCAGGAACCTGTAAATTCTCCTTCCTCAGTGAGGACTTTGTGATACAGCTAAAGCTGATCCACTTTGAATAGTTAAAAATTGGGCTCCAAATAAAATGAACAAAAAGCCAACAAAAAACAAAAGGAATGCAAAGCATTTGCCTTTTTTTTTTCATTTAGGATGTAGTAGTTTATCTCAAACCCTTCTCCAGCGTATTGCTCAAAGTCCTAAACAAAGCTGTAGAATTGAGAATTGAGTTGTCTCAGTTACCAAACAAGATTTCTAACTGTGCTAGAGGATCTGCTAATAGAGAGCACATGCATAATTTCTGGGTTGCCATGTTCATATTTTGCCGATCAATCAGTTTAATACTTCTGATTAAAAGAATTGAATGGAAAATAATTTCAATATTTCTGAATAAAGTTCAGTTCTGCAAAATTTAAAGCAATCCTGGAATTAACAGTCTACAGTGTAAACAAATGGAAAGTACCTGGAAGGTATAAATGCAAAATTCTTTCAGATAGGCTGCTTTCTTTTTCTATAATTTTCTTCTCCTAAGTGTCTGTCAACCATGTGTTTTCTAAAAGGGCCAAAGTACTAGGACTCCTGATTAGCACATATTTAATGCGGGGGGGTGGAGGGGGGGGGAAAGAAGAAAAAAAGGGGCTTTTCTAAAAAGAAAACTTTTGTGGTTTGTTTGTTGTGGATTTTTTTTCTTCATCCTGGCTATTATAAATAGTTTCTGTTTCAGCAAAGTGTGCTAGTTGCCTTAATATATTTTGCGTTGTATTTTTTTCATACAATGTAATTTGAAATTTGAATGCTTCAATAATAATGTATAATATTTAGACTCATCAGCTCCTGATGGAAACACATGTATGAAATATATTATCTTATCTTTGTAATAATTTATTAACGCAACTCTGCATCTTTTGACCTCTGTGGCATCACTCTGACAAGTAGTTAAGCCCAGAGTTCTGAATGCTGAGAGTAGACTAATGTATTCTATGAGTTCTTATGAGTTTAGTTACCAGTAGCTACAATTTCTATTGAGTCATTTTTTATATATAATTACTTAGAGGATAGAGAATTGAAACAGAGTAATATACACAGCTGTGCAGGCTAGTACAAGACCCGTGGGCAGAAAAATTAATTTCCACTCATACTCTACCAGATTTATTTTGCTCATAGGAACTAGTGCAGGTTCTCTCAGCTGTTCTTTATCCACACTTGGTGGTTGATTGTACCACCCCTGAAACTTGTAGGTCTTAAGAGTATTACTGTGTTTTAAGAAGAAAATAGGAACAATAGTTTGAGTGAAAATATTTCTTTAAAAATAAAACAATATAAAAAATCCAGTGTTTTAAAGAATTTCTTTGAAGTTTGTACTTTGATATCTCAAACAAACTTTTTTCTTTCAGAATTTAGAATGTACAAGATGATTAAAGACTGTGTGCACTCTTTGCTGTTCATCTGCTTCTACACTTTCCATATATTTGTTTGACCCAGTTTTAGGATGCTAAAAGTATTCTTTATGAGCCTTTATGCTCCTTACTTCCTCCTTTGTCACAGCTGTCTATATTTTATTTTAGTTTAAAATTCCCATAATTTAAAATACACAATAAAAATATTTGGATTGTTTCCTGTCATTACATTAAGCCAGCTGACATATCCATCTTCAAATTTGGTTTTATTTTATACAATTTTACATGAACTATGGAACACTTACTGACAGAAAAGCAGATCAAGTCCTGTATAAGAAGAGTGACAAATTCTACCCAGGGAGTGGAAATGTGATATTTCAAAGTAAAATGAAACAAAAATCAGAAGGGTGGTTATTTCATAGAATCATAAAATTATTTGGGTCAGAAGGGACCTTAAAGATAACCTTTATCAACCCCCTGCCATGAGTAGGGATGCCTTTCATTACAAGTAGCACAAAGATTGCACCTAGCTTGGCCTTCAACATTTCCAGGGATGGGGTACCCACAGATTCTCTGGGCAACCTATTCCAGTGTCTCCACAATATCACAGTAAAGAATTTCTTCCTAATATCTAATGGAAACCTACCTTGTTACAGTTTGAATTCATACCTCCTTATCCTGTCACTACATGCCCTTGTAAAAAGTCCCTCTGCAGTTCTCTGTAGGCTCCCATTAGGTACTGGAAGGTGCTATGGGGTCTCCCCAGAGCCTTTTCTTCCCCAGGATGAACAACTCTTAGCCTGTCTTCAACCCAGAGCTGGATGCTGCACACCAAGTGGGATCTCAGAAGAGCAGAGGAGAAAAATCTCCTCCCTCCTGGTCACCACTTTTTACCTGCTGGTCACCAATTTTTTGATGCAGCCCAGGATGTGGTTGGCTTTCTGGGCTATGACTGCCCATTGCCAGGTCAAGTTGAGCTTCTCATCCACCACCCCCACCAAGTCCTTTCCACAGGTAGTCTTGATCTCTGCCCAGCCTGTATTTGTGCTTGGGATAGGTCCGGTTTGGATGCAGGCTCTTCCACACTTGGCGTTGTTCAAGTTGATGAGATTCATGTGGGCCCAGCTCTCCAGTCTGTAAAGACCCTTCTGGATGTCATTCCTTCCCTCCAGCATGTGCACTGCACCACAGAGCTTGGTGTGTCTTGGTCAACTTCTCATCTGTCCCCAGGCAGTCAGAGCTCCATGCACTCCAGCTGGCCACTGCCATAGAGCATGGTATCCCCTCCTTGTCTCCTCTGCCAGTCCTTCCTAAAGCACCTGTATCATTCCATTCCAATGCCCCAGTCTTAAGAGTCATCCCACCACGACTTTGTGATGCCAATAAGGTCATAGCACACATAACTAGCTCCTCTGATTTCCCACGTTACGTGCACTTGCATACAGGCATCTAAGTTGAGCTCTAGATGAAGAATATTTTCTGACTGAAGAGGCAGGGATTCCTTTGTGCTGCTCTCCTGCTTGACCTGTGATCCCTTTCCAGGCTCTGGGCATCTCTTACAGGCACTGACATCAAACTGGTAAGGGTGGGGTGGATTGAGGTTCCTCTCCCTCAGCAACTTTATTTTGAAGCTCTCTTCACCAGCTTGGCAAGCTATGCCCAAAGCTGATCTTCCATTGCTCTGACAAATGTTCCCCATCAGCCCTCAGTAGACCAGTTTTCTCAAAGTTGGTCCCACGGTCCCATAAGTAGCTGAGCCCTGGCTACGGCACTGGTCTTCTAGCATTGTTGGCTCACCACATTTGACCATCCCTTTCAAACCCTTGCCCTCTGACTGGGAGGGTGATGAGAAAAGTGCCTGTATTCCCAGGTTACCACCATCCCCAGAGTTCTGTAATCCTTCTTGATTGATACTCAGAACACTCCAGGCTGTATCACTTGTGAAGCAACAGTTCCCCACCTGGGTACAGCTTCTGCAGGCATGTCTGCTGCCTGCCCCCAACCCAGCAGAAGGGTCAAGGCACTTAAAGGCTGAAATGTGCAATGCAGCCTCTCCTTTCAGCAGCTCTGTCTGAGGGCAGGCATTGGCCACCACCAGGTAGACAGTGCAGCCCTTCCAGCCACAGCACAGCCTTAAGGCTCAGGTAGTGCCCTTGGCCTGTGCAGATGGTTACAGAAGGGTGCCCACTTGCTGGGTTAAGTGGACTTCGAGTTTCTCCACACAGCCAATAAAATGCTCCTCCTTCAAAGAAATGTCCTTCCACACACACTGTTGTGCTATGCCCCGTTTGTCCGCCCTGGTCACAGTGTTCCTGCTTTCCCTCTGTATTAAAGGAATATTGTGGTGGAAGGTTCCAGACTCAGCCTGTATTATGGTTGGTTTGGGGTGGGATAAGCTAGTCCCTCACATAAACCTAGGCAGAAACCTTCAATGACTGCCAGCTGGGCCAACACTGCTGAAATCAATGGACTTGCCTAATACAATATTTCTATGTTCTACATACATGAATTGTCTCACATATATATTTATAAATTATATATTTTCAGGAATATCCAGGGAACAGTGTATACCCCAAATTAATGTTTCTTACTGACTATATTATGTACTTTTACAAATTTGATGAAAACAGGTGAGCCAATTTAATTACCTGTTTCAGTTCCTTGATGACTGTTTCAAATATAAAATATGATTATCATTCAGTCATACAGAAATTTGCACTATTTAATATCCATTTATGTTCACAAAGATCACCATATAATTATAAAATTTTTGTCTTTCTTTTCCTGCAAAAGTGAGTACTGCCTAAGAGTGTTTATCACTTCAAACTTATAGACTATATATTTGTCTTCAGACTGCATTTAGCAGCAATTCTTGTGTTCAGGACATTAATACATACATATTTATTACTAACACAGATTCAGTTGTTTGATACTGATAGATTGAAATTCACAGTTTAGAGCTTCAACTCACAACTTTAGACTGCTAAGATAGGTTTTATATTCCTCTACCTGCTCAGAATCATTATTTTCTCCATATTTCCAATTGTGTAAGGATATAAATAAATGTAATTTAAAAAATCAGTATTTCAAAGTAATATAATTTCTATTTCTGATTGCCTAATCTTTACTTTGGAGAAAGATTCAGATCTGTGCACCTAATCCAGCAAAGTACTGCTGTATCTAGTGTTAAGCAAATAGTAATTTGAATGATTTTGTGCGATTGCATTAAGTTTGTGTTACATAATTTTGGCAATGGTTGTACTACAAGGGTGGCTTCTGTGACAAGCTGTGAGAAGTTTCCCCCATGTTCAACAAAGCTGTTTCCAAGACTGCTTCAAAGCCATGGGTGGCCGACACCCCTGGAATGACATTTAAGAAGGGAGATAAAACTGCTAGGCAGTAGTGTCTGGAGAGAGGAATGAGAAAATATGAGAGAAACAGCCCTGCAGACCCCAAGGTCAGGGAAGAAAGAGGGGGAGGAGGTGCTCCAGGTGCTGGAGCACAGATTCCCCTGCAGCCCATGGGAGGTTCCAGAGTGGAGCAGATACTCCCCCTGCAAACCCTTGGAGGACTCCACTAGAGAGTAAGAGGATGCATCTAAAGGAGGCAGTGTCTCCTTGGAGTATCTGGATCAGGCATCTTGCAGGATGTCCAGCCCTGTGGAGAGAGGAGCCTGTGCTGGAAGGACTTGGAACTCCATGGGAGACCCATGTGCAGCAGGCTGTTTCTGAATGACTGCAGCCTATGGAAGGTTGCAAACAAACTGGAGAAGTTTGTGGAGGAGTCTCCCAAGGGAGAGACCCCATGCTGGAGCAGGTGAAGAATGAGAGAAGGAAGGACAAGCAGAAATGTGTGACAAACTGCCTGCAACTCCCATTCGCTGACCCCTTGTACTGCTGGGACAGGAGGTAGAGCCAAACCAGGAGTGACATTGGGCCTGGGAAGAAGGGAGAGTAGAGAAGGTGTTTTAAGGTTAAGGTTTTACTTCTCGTTACCATACTAGGGTTTGATAAATATATTAATATTTTAATTAATAAACTGAATTCATTTCCATGAGTTGAGTCTGTTTTGTCCGCAACGGAAAGCTCTTCTTGTTCTTTTCCCAACTCAAGAGCCTTTGTCTGTGTTTTGTCTCCTCAGCTCAGCTGAGGAAGATAGAGCAACTTTGGGCAGCTAGTGTCCAACCATTTTTTTTAATCTTATCTGAGCCTTCTTTTCTATGTTTCTAGTATTCTTGTGACTGTTTGTTCTGCTAGAAAAAGAAAACAAACAAACATACAAAAAACAAAACAAAACAAAAGAACCCCAAAAATTTTATTATTTTCATCCCATGAAACTCTAGTTTTGAAATAAAAGATCTTTGGTAATTAAAAACATTTTCATTTGCAGTTCAAATGGAACATGCATTTTAGAACAGAAGTCCATAATGCAAACGAATTTTTCTCTAAATTTACCTTAGATCATCTCTTCCTGTCTCACCAGCTTAATTACTTCGAACATAAATGACTGTATTTTTCCAACAATGGCATGCTCAAAATTATTACGCACAGAGTATTTTTCTTTTCCTAGAGCTGTAGAGTTTATCCTTCTGGGTATTCTACTATGTCATTTAAAAGATATCTACGCTATTTTGCCTTTTATAACTTCCAAAAAGAAATTGCTACTTGCCTTGTTTCTCAGGGCTCGATCTGACAACATAAACACAGCTCAAAACAAATATAACTAAATTTTCAATGTATATAATAAAATGATTTTCCCATATATTAAATCCATTAATTTTTCATGAAAGGACTTGAAATTAGCATAAGGGGGGGGTTAACATTATCCTGCCTTTGTGATATAGCATTTTGTAATACGTAATAGTCTCATTCTGATGTTTGCTGTTGTTGTTTGCTTTTTCTTTTTTAATTTAATAACCAACACAAAACATATTAAATAATGTCAAAATCTCAAACAAAACCGTTCATGACTGAAATTATTATCTTTCAAAGAGAGACCTGTCAGTGTTTAAAATGCAAACATCAAGATTTTCTTCCTAATACTTAACAGAGTCTAATTTATAGTTAATATGCCTTACATCAAATATAGCATTTCAGACAGATGATTACAGACTGATTTTCTGAAATTAGATTTGTAGTTGCCTTGCACTGCTGGCAGATCAAGTCCAACTGGAATCCTGTCACTAATTTCTATGGAAGCTGTGCATATGTTTTACAAACCTCCAGGTTTAGTTCCAGAAACCTTCACAAGGACCTCTAGCTACTTATGTCTGGGTAGAGTACTGCTTTAGTTGAATTATGAATTATATGCTTACACTTTTGCCGCATATATTTTCCAGTTAAAAATCTGACTAGTGTCCCAGTCAGTTTTCTACAATTCATCTGGAATTTAAGGGGATTTGCATCAATTATTTGTTAAAAGCATGTGATCATTACATTTTTAAAAATATTACAGCAAGAAATTTGAATTTGCTGTTCTTGTCAGCTGAACCCACATAAGAGTGGGAAAATGTAATCTTTGGGTATGCAAATGCAGGTTTTTGTTTATACATTGACTATATGTATGTTTTGCTTTACTAGCTTGTTGGTTGAAATCTTAAAATATTTGAAAACTTGTGATGTTAAATCCATTTCCCAACATCCATTTTTCAGGAGATAATATTCTGGGTCGAGGGCAATTATTTTTTTAAGAACAATACAGTGATTGTCTTGCTAGGATACAGTTAAAATAAAATAAAAAGCTCAGATGGCACAGGAAGTTCAGTTTAATCTATAAATTTAGTGCAAGCCTAAGAAGTATTGAGGCTGGATAAATCATATAATATTAACTATGGAGAAAGTCATGCAGTCACTTGTTATGATTGTTCCACAATGTAAAACTGTTCCACAATGCAAAAAAATTGGAGTTTACAAGATCCAAAAGCAACAGAGCCCTTCACCAGTGCATTCCTAGGAATAATACTTGCCAGAAACTCTGTTACAGATTATAGGGGTAGAGAATTATTTAGGAAGTTATTTACTATGAGAAAGTAGTTGTTAGTACTTTTCTATCTGTATTCAGAAGTTTTGCTAGGCACAGGGAGGGACCTTCTGATTTACGGAGCTTTTGTCATTCATGACTAAGATGTAATCTGGACTCCTTTTGTATTAAACTATAGTGACAGAAAAATTCACATGGTAACTTTAATTCTCTTGCAAATTGCCATTGATTGTATGAATGTAAACCTTATTTGCCCATTTTTCCCATTGTGATTTGACTTTTCTCCATAAATTACCTTAGGTAATTAATTGCCCATCTAATGCATTTTCAGCTCCACACAACGCTTCATTATGTTCTTGTCTGCAATTTTTTTACTTATTCAGTGGTCAGATCAGATTTTATTAATAACGTCTTCCAATATCAAATATCATGCTCTTTTATGTTAATGTCCATTCTTATTTTGCTTCAGATCAGCTGTATTTCAATTTCTTGTTTCTGAGGTCATGCATTTGTTTTAAACAGTATATTAAATAGCTTCATATTTGCTCAAATGTTCACAAAATAGATGTATACACTATCTTGGAGAAGGAGGTTACTTCTTAAATCTCAGTTCATCCAAGTGATTAGCCTTTTAATAGCTTTTATATAGTAAATTGCCCTTACTTTTGCTGTTCTTTATGTATGAAAAAATGTGAAACAGAAGATGATTTTATGTAACATAGGAATGTCTTCATTAAAATATTTCCAACATTATCTATATTTATCTAATAATAAATTCTGAAAGCAGAGGAGTTCTATTAAAAAAAAAAAAGTGAACTGCTATATCTTTTCTGGTATTTTCATGTCAAACAGGGCCAGGTCAATCATAAACCCAGGACTGTATTGCAGTCACACATTTCTAGAATAATAGATTAGCAATATAGCTTGGCTAAAGTTCATGAAACCATTTTGGTATCCTTATAGCTGAGAGCTTGTAAAGAGTTGCTATGAAACTGTTGCTGATGATAACCTCAAGAAACATAGCCTTCATCTTGACATTCACTATTTTCAGGGTGGGTTGCTTTTGCCATCTGGATGATTATTTCCAGTTTCCCCTTTCTTTGGGAAGGGCTTAGCATTAACAGGCAGATTTTGAGTTGTTTTTCTTTTCTCTTTTTTTGAAAGAGCAAAATTATATAAATTAATTTTAGCTCAAGTGTTCTTTAAAAATATTATTATTCCTTTCTGTACAGAATAGTCGCTTAGGTACTATTGCTGCTTTCAGTGTTCTTTTCCAAGACATATTTCATATATTTGGTTTTGATGTCTAAAATTACAGGCTGAGGGTGTTTATAGTTAAGTCAATATTTGAGCTATGCAACATAGGCATTTAGAGAAAAGCCAAGTCCTGTGCTTTTGTAACTGTTTCATTGCTGTAAATTCCTCAGTAAGTGTTGCACTCCTTCATGTACTGAAATAGTGATACCAGTAGTTCACATTTGTGCTATAACCAAATTCAGTGGACTAAAATAAGGAAATATTTCTATCTGTTTTTAAGAGTAGATAAATATCCCAATATTTCTGCATGAAAACATAGCAGGTAGCTGTGATTCCCTGTTAATTTTCCACAATTTTATAGCATTAGCTACTTTACTTCCATTTTATTTTATAAAACATAATATGGGGTTTCATACACTATATATTAACTAATATTTTTTGCTAAGTAATAATCTTACTGTTTGTTTCAAAAGATACTTTGTTAATTTAACATTTGGTTTTTCTTCTGTTAAGACTTTGACTCTCCAAAAATTGCATTTTGACCCTCATCAGTACACACAGACTTAGATACCTTGGTTTGTTAATGCAGCTACTACACTATTGAGATAGACTTTGTAGCAGTACTTTAAAACATCTAATTCTAAGGCAAACACATGATTTTGCCAAGTAGAGATAGATAACAATGAAAATGGAAAATCGCCAACTCATAAAGAGAATAAAGAAACCCTATCTCTAGGATTTCATTGTGGGAGAGGCTAGGGGATTAATTCCTTTCTTTTTTAAGAGTCAAAAGACTTTGGAAATACATTGGGAATGGACTTGTTATGACTGTTGCATCTTTTTCAATTTGAAGTTTCCCTCTAACAGCACTAATATTTCTGGAATCCACCGTGTTGAGACAGTGCTGTTCCCTGATCCCCTGTGTCTGATTCAGTCAGGCAGGCTCAGAAATGACCTGTTGTGCCTGGTAGTTGAAGTCCCAGTGTGAATTACACATAAGTCAGTAAGTTTATGTTTGGCAGATGCTTAGCTCACAAGGCAGATAGCTGCCTTGCGCTACCATAGCTTTTCTCTTAACACATAATCTTCTGTGAGTGAGTAAAAAGCACCATCATCACACAGTACACTGTCTGCTACATCCCATGACAAACCAGACAATTCCTGCCTTCTTTTTTCTGCGAGCTGGGACCACTTTTGTGAGGCCTGAGAAAGGAATGAATTTAAGTGAGGTTTAGCATTAAAAATGATAAAAGTAAAGTAAGGGTTGAACTGGATCCAACCATAGCATAAAATCTTTAAAACATAATTATAAAAGGCTAGCAGACAAAGGACATACACAGAGATAGAAAGCAGAATAATTTATTCCTTGTTGTGGGTGTGACAAACTCTCAGGCCACATTCACCAGTATCCTATGGCAGCCCTGCATTTGATTTTGGTTCAGAACAATAATTAGAAGCAACTGTTTTGCAGTGAGAGTAGTCATCCATTGCCAAGGAAGAAGGAAATTCATAAACTCCAGGATTCCTTAAATTGAGACAGGATGTTTTTATGCTCTAGTAAACCACAAGTTATTGGGCTTGACAGTATTCACTTACAATTTAAGGGAAGATGATATGTTCCACTACAGGAATTATTGGTGAAATTTTATGGCCTGTGTTAGGCAAAGATCAAACCAGATGATCCTTATGTCTTAAAATCTGTCCTTAAAATTTACAGCTGCTCAAAAACCCCTTTGTAAGCAAAATGATGAAGGGAAAGAGGAGGACTGAAACACCAATCTGAAATATTTTCCTTATAATAAAGCACCATTGTTTCCAGGAACATAGGGCATTTCTGTCTGTTTGGAACTATTACATCCCCAGACTTGTTCATAGACAGGGCCTAACTGAAAATTTCATAAACACAAAAAAGCAAACTGTGAGTTCTCTACTGCTTTCTCTTCTGGCAGTTGAAAGAAATATTGCCTACACCTCCGCAGTGTGCATCACTCATGCCAAGCCATGTAGATATTTACCTGCCTGTGCAATGATTGTCTATGCAGATAAAGAAATAGTGTCTTCTTACATATAAGAAACTAAGTTCAGGGTGACTGAGTCACTCAAAGTTGTGAAGTTTCTGTCAGAGCCAGGGAATAAATACAACTAGGCATGAATCTGTCATGCTACTAGTGTTAAGGCATTCCCTCCTATCCAGTTTTCGCCGTTCTGTCTGACATCATGGAGCATTTTAAGAGAGGGAGAGAAGAAAAAAGATCCTAGGGAACTAGACTATCAAAGTCCTGGCACACAGTAAATCTTCTCTGCTTCCTCTTGCTAAAACTATGATACTACACAGGCCTCAGAGAGAGGGAGAATTCTGTGTGCAGCGCCTTAAAAGAGACAAAAAGAAGATGGAGAGAATGGATGAGTGCAAAGGAAAAATAATTTACCATATGAGATAAGAGAAGGGAAGCAATTTCTGCCTCTTTTCTGAACCAGTGTAAAAGATAGAGAAGGCAATTACTAAAGCCAAAATCTATTTATACTATCTTCTGGTTTAGCTTTTGGCTTTACACTTAATCCTTTTTAGAATTAATTGTAAATTTTCAAACTAGTGCAATTTTAATTTTTAATTCTCCATTCACTGTTTATGTTTAGATTTGGGACAGTTCTGTTGCATGAGAGTGAAGTACATAAAATTCTAAAAATAAATCTTGGTTTTATTTTGTTAGGGTTAAAATCTGACCTGATTCAGTCTATTCATTTTTTTTTCATGTAATCACAGTCAAATTGCTTTAATTTATCCCTTGAAAACTGTAGCTGCAAAGATGATTTTGCATTTTTTCCTTAATAAATTCACTTTAAGTCATGAAGCACACAAACAGAAATGCTGCAATTATGTTTGACCTGCACTTCCAGTTACATAGCTTAGTAAATTCTCAGAAGTTGTTTGTAAGATTATGGAATAAGAGGTACATTACATGTACTTGGAACAAATGTCAAAAACATGAGAACACACTGTCGCAGTATTGACATATACCCTTTTATACCCTTTTTATACCCTTTTATATCACAAAGTATTGATCTGCTCTCTCAGGCTCGCACAGAAAAAAAGAAACCTTGTGTATGCAAGGAAAAATTAGTTTTTCATCTTTTTCAGAGTGTTTCCAGCAGTTTATACACAGCGGGTCCTTCAGATGACCCACCCCAGAAAACTGTAGGAAAAGCATCTTTCTGTCCCTTCTTCTTTTCAAGTCTCTCTACATCACGCACTGGTCATGGCTGGAAAAGGATCTAAGATATTTCTCAGAAGAATAGCATGTGAAAATTATCCCTGAATAAGAAAATTGGTGGGTCAGAACACATAAAAGATATCTGACTGAATACCTGGGTATGGTAAAAAACTTGAAAAAGTAATATAGGATGAGAAATTTGGGGTGTTTGAAAACATCTTGTCACCAAAGCATGACATTTTAACAACCCCAAAATCATGCTTTAAGATGCTTGATGGGACTGTGGACAATGCACACTACCCAGTAAAAGGAAAAGATTTAGAAGGGTTGATCTCTTTTAATTTATTTTAACAGAAATATTCCCTCCTACATGGTATTCCTCACCCATGGTTTGCAAAGCATTTTGTGAAAATTATTTCACCAGCAGTTACTTAACTGAAACTCATTTAGCATCAATACCTGATCTCACTTTATTAGTCTTACCTACTTGTACTTCTGATATCTGTATTGGAAGAGTCAGAGGGAAGTAAAACAAAGCAAAATCTTTTCCATAGAAATATCACTTTTTTGAGCTCAAAACCAAGGTGTTACCAGAATCTATCTATCTTTAAATTATCTACAGAACTTCACTGGGATGGCAGGTTCAGGTGCATTGAACTGCAATTTATCACGGATTGTTCAGGTTTTAACATGTGAAGGACTCAATACAATGACAGTTCAATCTGTGAAAGTTCACTATAATTGTGTTTACTCTGATTGACAAAAGTAAGATGAAGGATCTCATTTAAGGTGTGTGATCGCAATAAGTAGCAATGTTCCTGTGAATTTTTCTGCTTTAGTTTCAGCAAAGGCATCAGCTAATAAAATCCATATTGTCCCATATGAGACATCCTCTAATTGCTGCACTCCATCAGTTGTAATGGAAATTGGATCATTTACCATACAACAAAATTGTTTGATTATTGGTTCAAATGTGCTTTTTTGATAGCACCCTTTGGAAAATAATTCTTCAAATAGCCTTTTATTAGATAAACTTATTTGAAAACAGCCTGCTTTCCTGCAGAACTGTGGATCTCTGAATATACACACCCATGCTGAGAAGCAAATTACATGTGAAAGCAGAACATCTGCAATTGAAGCTCAATTTATTACTTACAGAATAGCTATTTCATACAGAGTTGCATGACTTTTCTCACTATTTAAATACACCTCTCCTTACCTAACTTGGCAAATGATACAATATCCTTGGGAAAAGAGAAGACCAAAAGAAGAACTAGGATTGCTGCTTTGATAGTCTCTCAAAGCCTAGATATACTTAGAAACTGTACTATGAAGTCTGCAAAAGCCATGAGACATTGAAAAAAAGAAGTTTGATCAGGGGTTGTCAGTGTGGAAACATGATTTAACTTCATGTAATTGGCAGGGAGCTTGGCATACTTCGTTCTAAAATAGGCAGGACCGAAATTTCAGCAAAGATTATGTGGAATCTGCAGGCAATTTCAAGGATGATACAGCAAATTTGATAATGATGAAATGCTATATGAGGCAACAAGCACCAAGAAGCAACTTCTCTGCTATGCTGTGTGGAAGTATTGTGTGTTTATACAGGATGCAACATAATGCTCTCCCAGTTTAGGATGCCAGTAGTCCAGAGTGAGTAATTTATGAAATTGTGTAATTTGCAGGCCTATGTTATAGATCTTTACCTAAAAATGGAAAATTCTGGTAGCTCCCCTCCCCCATTTTTTTTTTTTAATAATGAGCTTCTTCTCTTTGCATAGGATGTTGGGGTTTTTTTAAATAAATCTCAGAAAATCTGCATGTGACTTATAAGTGTAAAATTTTGCAGGAACATTGACAGTGAAGCAATTTGTAACAAGCTATTTCTGTCAGGGGAAAGAATTAAGGAGCATAAGGTATTTTATAAATACATCAAAGGAAGAAAGTTCTAGAGAGAAAACTGATCCAGGAATAACTGTTAAGAAGTAGTTATGGCAATGCAGATTTCTAAGAAAACAACATTTCACAGGGGTGAGAAGAAAAAATGGTAAGATATTGAAAAATACTAAGAGTCTGCCTAATCATCTCGGTTGCTACTCAATTTAGACATACTGATCTCAACCCAGAGAAGGAAAATTTTTAAGAAGGTACTGTATGAAGTTTTACATTGCAAGTTGCAATCCAGACATCCAACAGAGCAGGTCTCCTTTGGACTCTTTGAGAATGGATTTTGTACCACAAATGGATTTTGTACCGCACATTTGTTTAATTTTTAAACAAAGAAGAAATGAGTAGAGGTAAAGAGAGTTGCACCAGTACTGAAATCCCCTCCATACTCTCTTGCTAAACACTAGGATGTAGGAGAGGAAAGAAGAAAAGGGCACTGTCAGCTCACAAGAGGGTGAAAAACTGTGTAATGTGTCTGGCAGTGCCAATGCCCAGGAAGAAGAATCACTCTGTGATCTGGTCCCCTTCTAGAGCTCAAGCTGCCACATCTGTGGGGACTTGTACTTGCTCCATGGCTGATCACAGACCCCAGCCAAGCTGAGCATTGAGTATTGATTACATATGAAAAAAACCCCTCAGATTTACAGCCAGTTTTTGTTTCCTCATGAGGAAGTCTCTATTGCACAAAAATTCTTAGTGTTTACCAGTGATTTCCAAGAACAATAGCAGAGGTTTTGCCAAGAGCACAGGAGTTATGCAACAGCCTCTCTACTATATTTACAGTAGTGTTTAGTTCTATACTGGAAAGAAGCTGTGGGTATTGAGGTAGGAAGAGCATGTAGGATTTATTTTAAATTTTCTGCCTTATGATCCATCATCTGGGCCATGGTCAGGAGTTTTCTGCTGTGGCAACAAATGGCATAGAATCTGCCATTACTTCAAAATATAATAAGTTCTCGTGGCATTTGTTAGCAACATAGGATCATGTCTTGGAATGTTTTAAAATCAAAAGCAAGAGAGAAAAGTACTAATGTCAGTCATTGACACTTGTGACTGTGACTTGGGTCTATCAAGCAATGACTATGGATATGTTCTGGAAACTTCCCTTCTTTTATGCTAGCTGAACAGAAAATTCTTGTTCAAGTGCCTGCTGAGAGGGCTGAGATCTTTTGCACATACATATTGGGGATGCCACTGGACCTACAGGATTGTGGGATAGATTCATAAGCCTGGTTTTAGGCACACAAAAACCATGTGTGGGTTTGTACTGGGGAGGATGAATAAGGAAAATAAAAGTAAAAATTAGAATGTCTGAATTTCGCAACACACAGCAGCATTCTAATTGTATCTGCCCATTTCAGTGACAGCTTTTAGGAAAGTATATCTCTTCTAATAGTTTTCATCTTGATACTTTACAACACAGTATGGAACATATTAGTATCACTAATTCCTAGGTAAAGCTAGGCAAAAGAAAATGGAGTTGGCCAGGATCACTTAGTCATTCAGTCAGTGGGAGAATTGGGATTTTTAATGGGACCACTTAATTCTAGAAGTGTCTTCTGCTCATTATTCTCTACCAATAACCATTAAGGTGAATGAAAAATCCTCAGTAACAGTTATTGCTGGGACCAGAGGTTTTTAATTCTGCCTTTTTTCAGGAAGATTTTCTTCCATCTAATCCAGAGAATGCAGTATAAAAAATAAAAAACAACAACAACAACAAAATCCAGCTTTTTAAAGATTTCTGGGATTGTATAAAATAGCAAAGAGTTACTTGTAAAGGAACTCAGTATTTCAAAGATAAAACTTCCTTTTTTACAATGGTGAATTATTTTATCCATTTTTAGCAACAAACCTATATTAAATGATAATTTATAACATTTATATAATAAAAACCAATGCTGACTTTTCACTTTGTCAATCTGCAGTTACTGTGTATTAAAGAAGATTTGTAAATTTTCAAATAAGGTAATAAAAATAATTCTTCAATAATTAACATTTGGTAGATTTAAGTAGTTTCCTATTTTTTCATATTTGTGTTATATCTGCATGGAGATTACAGAGGCATAACCTTTATTTTAAAATACGCTATTCAAGAA
The DNA here is from genome assembly GCF_963662255.1 of Cinclus cinclus. Taxonomy (NCBI): domain Eukaryota; kingdom Metazoa; phylum Chordata; class Aves; order Passeriformes; family Cinclidae; genus Cinclus; species Cinclus cinclus. Next base: position 51,644,632 of record NC_085049.1, on the reverse strand, counting down.
AAGCACATCGAACCATGTAATTTTACTGAAAAATTAAACATGCTAGGTTTAGTTTCCTTTCACAAAATGAATTCACTTCATTTGACTTCTTCCATTATAATATGCAGGCACCAATCACATTAACATACTATTTTTCAGCAGGGCCTTCCTTTATGCAGTGCAGGTAAAGTTCTTACCACATAATGTACTCCTGTTTCAGGTATTATTCTCTGCTCTTCCCTGTGTAGCTGCCTGCTCTATGCATACTATGCAGACAATTGGAAAACTTATTCATTCCCTTTCCTTTCATTGTGGGACGCAACCATCAAATCACACATAAGATTCACAAAAACTTACAAATTTCTTTGTAAAAGTCACTCTTGGAGGAAGGGAAGCTGAAGCAGAAGGTACCTTAAGGTGAAATATTTCCATTAGGATGGCACGTTAAACACCAGTTCAGCACTCATAGCAGAAACGTACAGCCCTCAATGATACAAGGTCAAGGATACAAGGTACAAGCCCAAAATCCTGTCCTCCAGTGATTTAGTTTATATTTCACTGAGTCTCAGACATTAGGCTGTCAGGAGCAAAAACGGTCCAGCTGGAGGGGGAGGGAAGCAATGCAGCTTCAACCCCGCAACCACACGTGAGGCACAGCACAGGGACCACACTGTTTGTCAGAATGACAGAAGACATATCAAGCTTCCTCCTATGCAATCTCTGTCTGTTTAGAAGTCAAGGAATGCAAGATCACTAATTGCCCTTGAAACACCTATTTCATAATCATGTCAGATGATTTTTCTTATTTTTCAGCCGATAGCATAGATCATTTGCTTATGGTGAGCAACTCAAGGTTTTTAAAGTAAAAAAAAAAAAAAAAATTCTAACCAAATCAAATCTATCAAAGCAACCCTATCAAATCTGTAGATAATTTTGGATTAAAAATAATTAGAAAATTCAAAAAGAAAGAATTAGAAAAAAAATAGAAAAAATTATAAAAAATACTTTTTAAAAATTAAAAAAAATAGAAATAAATAATTAGAAAAAGAAAAGCAAAAAAATCACACTCGCTTATCTACTCTGTCCCTAAAAACAGGTCCAGGCTGTCTGCCAGTCAGTCATGAAGTAAATGACACAGTCCAGGCTGATCCCCAGGTATTTTCTCCTTCCATTATCTTAGTGACATCAATTTTCTGATCTTTAATAGTGGTTTGTACTCCCAGCTTCTTGCTCTTGCTCCTCTTTGTTATTCTGCTTTTCTCTGCAGTCTCCCTCACTTTCTATGATAGGGAAGAAGGCATGCAAGCTGGAAGCAAATAAATAATACACACTTTTCTTTAAAGTCTTGTCAGAACTTCTAAGAATAATCTGGGTTGCTATCTAAAATTTCAGTTCTCTGTACTTTTCCTGAGTTTTCCTGATTGGTTTGCAAAAAGTTTCTTGTATTTTTTTTATTGTTGGTCTCTCATTAGCATGCAATTTCTATTCCTTACCAGAAAAAGTTTAGGTGGCAGCAGGAATTGCATGGTCAAAAGGGAGTGGTTTCCAAGATCTGCCACTAAATCTGGTATTTCACAGGTGAAATAACGTTCTTTTTATCAAGGGAGTCAGGAGGTCAGTGAAAATTTTTTGAAGAAGAGATTGGAGGAAATGAGTTCTGTGATGTGGTTTCCTACTGATACGTCTATGGGTCACTCAAGTTGAAATATTTATATCCCTTACTTAAAACAGTGGAATAAGAAATAGGTTATAAACTTACTAAAGCTAATTAAATCTCTTCATGGGCAAGTCATAGAGAAGAATGAGAAATTTTGCTAGTGGCTTTTATGGCCATTTGCCCACAAGAGTAACGAACAATGAGTTTATGGAGCTCAGGGTTCTGCTCCAACCTCCAGGGAAGGTGGTGCTGTGAAAGCACAGGCTGTTCCAGCGTTATAGTCCATCCTCATGCCCCAGCTTCTCTCTTTCCCAGTTCTGCATCTTTTCCACCCATGGTTTCTTGTACAGTCATATTGTCCTACCCATAATATTTTATCTCCTGCTCCTCAGGCTTGTCCTTTTTTAAGAACGTACATTTCTTGATTCATTCTCTCAGCTTTTCCTTGTATTACAAGTTTGCTTTGGCTACTGACATTCTGAGTTTTCCAGACATTCCCAGTCCCCCTCACATTCCCTGGTTTACTCATCCCACCCTTCTTGCCGAGTCAGTCTTTGCTCTTGAAAAGAGCTGAATAGTTTTGTTTGGATTTTTCCAGAGGAATACAGCCTGAGGCAGCTGTGAAGCATATGGAATTTCAGCCTAAATGGTTAAAATCTGGCAAAGTTTTATGTAACATGAAAGAAGATTTTTAATAACAAGCAGCACCACTAGCCAAATCTGTATAAATCCTAATATGGTTTCTTTTGAAGTCAAAGCTAAAAACCCTAATGGGACCATTCATTTTTAAACTTTCATACAGTAATCAAGTTAGCACATGCTTAAAGTGCTTTTGTGGATTGGACAGCAATTAAAAATGAGAATGTACCTCGAGTTACTATGAACATGAATATATTATTTGCATTTACTATTTACGCTTCCGTTTTATGAATGTATCAAATGAAATCTTTAAACATTCCTCTTGATATTATTCATTGAATAATGTGGTCACAAGGGCTGGACTACCGAGTTCATGGAAAATGAAGAAAATCGATAAACTGATGTTTCTGCATAATTTCTGTAAATGTTCCACTACACCTCTTTATTGTGGCTGCTTTGCGTAGCAGTATTTTAGTTTGGAAGCATTCTGAGCATCTGTTCAAAGTAGCATGGGAGACAGGAACATGATCTTTTCCTTTGTTTTCATTTATTATTCCAAAGAACATGAAGGACTCTTTCATGTTCTCCTATGGAGTGCAATGTTTTTGAAATTCCTATGCAGGGCATGTTACAGTCTAGTAGCCTTTGGCAATATGGCCAGGATACAAGACCTCACAGAAAAAAAGCAAACGCAAAAAAAATAACTGGTGAGGCTGGGGAATAGAAAAGGCATTGGCAACCTGACATAAATTGTGACATAGAGACTTTACAAAGTTCAAAACAATGAAGAGCTGTGTGTCTCATGTATTATGAAGATGCAGTCTCCTTTTGATGATAAATCACTCAAAGCCCTAAAATCCCCTCTACACATTATATTTCCCATATTTACTCACAGACTATGTGTAATAACAGTGAAATTTTCCCTCTACTTAATAGATTTATGAAATTTCTAGCTGTGGTATCTATGGAGTTTGGTTATATTACCTAGAAAATCATCCTAAGCCTCATCACTTCAGGCTGTTTAGGAATTTCTAAAATAAAAAAAAAAAAAGAGCAAAACAAGCACCATCTAACATATTTACCTAAGATATAATTATTTATGAAAGTTAATGTGTCATAATCAAGGTAATCCTGAGAGATGTATTATGTGAGCATGGAAATAGTGTAAGTAGTATCTAATTCTTTTTTTTAATATTTTTCCCTGCTAGGAAATTCAGTTTCTCTGCTGCTCTTTGCAAATAATGAACTGTCTTTATTCTCAATTGCATAGTGATTCTTCTAAGTAGCATAATTTGTAAGTGTAAGTAATTTTCTTTACTATTCATTGCTGACTTCTTCCAGGTAGATTTTGAAGGTTGAATGACTTATTTGTGATGTGACTTTCTCACTGTAAAATGCATTAGAAATATTAATCTTATTCACATTGGTGTAATTATAATCATAACTAGGTCCAAAGCCTTTGCTGCTTGTTGAGTGTCTCAGTTTCTCATTAATTAGAACCCAATCCTCTCCAGAGCTCTCAATAAAATATTGGCTCATTCTTTCCTGCCAAAAGAAATTATTTCCAAGTTAAGTTGACCTAATTATAAAGGACAAATTGTTAATTCATTTTCTCAGTCCAGTTTCTCAGGGTACAAATTGGATTAATACATACCTTCTCTAAACTGATAAACTGTTTTCTGATACTTGGACATTTTTTTTTAATGTATGTAAATTTCCTTCTAGATTTTTTAAAGGACTGTGTTCTCTGTTCTGTTTTGAGGATTTTTTATTATTGCCAGTACTTTCATATTCCCACAAACAATCGCTCTCTCATTCTGCAATAGGCTCCAAATAATTTTCCTAGCTGTGTAGTAGCTCCCCTCATAAGGTATCTGGTCCAAAGTTGCACAACTTTAGGCCCTTGCCCAACAAGGGATTTATTGGGATTCAAGAGCGCTCACTTTCAGCACTGTTCCCAACAGTGTTTAGGCAGCAGTAGATTTTCAGCAAGACTTTCCATCGTTATTTGCCTCTGTGGCAGAATTAAATGAAGTAGTTAAAGAAAAAGCCTAACCAAAACCCTAGAGCCATCCCAGTTCATTTCTTTGCTCCCTTCTCTCTCCACCCACTTTTTTTTTTTTTTTTGCCCTGAAGCTTTTTCCCAGGCATCCTGATTTTCTCTTATTACTGTGATTCTGCATGTATCTTATCCTGAATAGGAAGAGACCTGCCTTCCTTACACTTTTGTCTTGCAGGGATAATGCTTCCTTCTGATGAAATGATTCATCATGGAAACAACGTAGGGCAGAAACAAAAATGTTTCTGACACCTTTTAAGGAAAGTTTGTCCAAGCAACAGACAAAAACAATCAAGTAATTCTCATGGCAATGTTAAATGAAAATCTATAATCATATAATATTATACAATATACAATAACTCAATAAGGAAACATCATCAGTAACAAAATGTAACACAAGTGCAGGCAAATATATTGAAATTTATTTCATATTTAGTGTCCCATTAATTTGCAGGACATTTTTTGTACTGTCAATAATAATTGGCAAAGAATATATGCTCTGAAATAAGTATTGTGGAGGCACCTACCCTTTGGCCTGCCGTACCTACATGTTATTGTAGAGCAGTTCTAGCACCTAATGAAGCCAACGAGGGTTCTTAAATTCATTTCTCTCGAAGCAAGAGAAGGCCCAACATGGCACATATAGGCCACTCAAAGACTCTATTTAATATTAGAATTTTAGAAAGGTGAAAAATAATATAAATCCTCTAGTAAGTTACTCTATTAAAAATATTTATTGCTTGGAAGGACAGGAAACTTGATCTCACAGTAGTACACAATTGAGATTTTTAAGAAAGCAAGGAAACAAAACAAATTTGAAGTCTAAGCCCTGGTCCTGAATGATATTTAGAGTTAAACTGGTGGAAGTTAGGCCCTGAAATACTAACTACTATGCGATCCAGTTCCAACACATGTACCTCTAAGAAGCAACGACTAGAAGTTCGTAAGACACATATCCTACATTTCCGAAGAGTTTGCAGCCATCCATACATAACATGGTACATGCAGACTCAGACAGGCAGGGCTAGGAGACACAGGCTGAGAGAGAGTGCCCTTGTCCTTTGGAAGCTCCCTGGTTCAGCAAGGTGAATGCTGAAAACATCAAAGTAATGTCATTCCGGTGAAAATAGAAACATAATTTTGCATAATTTTGCTTTTTCTCTCAATGGGAAGTTGAAATACATTCAGATTTTAATATTTATTTGACCCTGTTCCATAGGAAAAGCAAACAAGAAAAGAAACAAATAAAATAACCACACATTGTTTCTATTGGTTATCTGAGCTTCAAAAATATTTTTTTCATTTTAAAATATGAAGACACTTTAATGATAAAATGACAATTTACTATATAGAGAGGATACAACATTGGGTATGAACCTTGTTTGATCTTGGTTATTGCTCAGGAATAAAAAGGAATAGGGACTGAAAAATAAATACATAACTAACCTAGAAAGATTGCATTGAAAAGGTTGAAAAGGTACCATGGGCAGAAAACCAAGGAAGGAAAATAAGAAGAAAGTTTAAAATTCTTCAGTGAGAAAAGGTGATGGGTTTATGTGTGTATTCTCTCCTCAGAGACTGAACATTTTTCTACCTGTAGGGCCCCCCTACTTCTGTCTATTGCAGCCTTTATTCAGCTCATTTACCTGGCAAGTCTGAGCTTTTTAAAATTTTCTATAAGTCAGTTATTCAAATGTCATTTTATATATACATATATATATGCTTCTTATGCTTCTCTTGTTAAATTTTAAAAAAATGTCAATAAACCTCTATATTGTATATCAATAAACACAGTATATCACTAGTCCTTGATGTTATATTCTGCTGTTATATTGCATTGTCTGAAGTTGAAACAGATGAGAGGGAGAGGAGTATATTAAATGAAAGTACCATGAATGTGGACATACTAAGAGAAAAGAGAAAGCTGAAAAAAAAAAGAAGAAAAATCTGAAGCAATAAGAAATCTACGCCTCAAGAAAAATGGGCTTCCAAATGAAATTAATTTTAGTAAGTTACGTAAAATAAACCAGGAATTGGCAATATGCATTTAAATGGTTCCATTTTGTTCAATCAGGTTTTGGCCCAGTGAATCTGTAGTCTAACAGTTTCTTTTCTTGATATATACCTAAAAATCACCCTTACAGTTCATTATTTGACAGTAAGATTAAAGTGATGTTAAACATAATCCTAACTTCATAGTTTGATATGAATATTTATACTGTTTGTATACAGTAGTTCTTAGACATGAAAGTAAGAGTTTTGTGGTTCCCTGAAGTATTCAGTCTCAACTTAAAAACAGTGTCATGTGATTCTATTTTTCTTGAGTTGTCATTATCACGAATGTGAGTTCTGACTGCACTAACTAAAACAAAAAGAAAAAAATCCTGGTTTGTGTTTTCAGCTGTGTTACAGCTGAAGAATTCCTGGAAAGTCAGTAGATTAAATTCAGACCACTCTGGCAGTGTTTTGCCCTTCCTGTAACATTTGTGTGTAAAAGAGTGAGAATTAGCAGATGCAGTTTCCTAATGCTGAGTTACAAGATGCTTATTGTCTGTACAAATATGGAGAAAAACAGTCAATGCGTCCTCTACTAGAAAAGTTAGTGTAAATATATATATTAATATATTATATAATGCATAGCATGTAGAATATATATTATATACATATATTCCTTAATACATGAATCTATTATTACTGCTGATATTATTATGAATTATTACTATTGAGGAGGTGTTGGTGTATGTGGCCTTTTCCATGGGACAAAGCAACCTGGGTGCAGCCCCCATGGTGCTTTCTGAGTTTCCTGTATGAGCTGTAAGCAGATGGGCTCAGGGAACTGCACAGACCCAGGGAGCTGAGGCACTCTGAGCGAGCTGTGAGCTCTTTATAAAGCCTTTGAAAGCTCTCCTCCTTGAGGATTAATAATTTCAGGAGCCCTTGAGGAAATCTGCCAAAAATGACCGTGGTTAAAACCTGTCCAGCCTTAGCAACTCTGGAATATTTCAAATCAGATCTCAATCCAGATATCAGGGTAAGGAGTTTCCTTTGATTAACAATGGTTGGACTTTACATAAGCTACAGCAGGAAGCTCCGTCCTTTATTTCAACGCACAAGTAAACAGAGCAGCTGTTGCTGCTATCAGCAGTTCATGGGGCTAACTTTTCAACAGCCTTTTATTCCAAAATTTTCCAAACAAATTTTCAGTCACACAGCAATAATAAGGAAAATAGTACTGTGAGAAAATGTTTAATGTTACCAGAAGGGAAAATCAATACAATTACTTGTTTCTGCTCTGTTTTAAATTTTTTTCAACCCCTACAACATGGATGGTTTGAAATTATGCTCTGTGGACTGGTATGTGTTCATTAATTTCATTTTGAGAAGTGGGTGTTTTTTAGGATATTTTCTGATTACAAATTCTAGCTCATCTAAACAGCCTGATTCTTGGATAAAGTTCTTAAAACCATAGAGCTCTAATATCCTGCAATGTGGTTGTATTTCACCAATAAGTTTTTTTGTCCTAACAAGTTCTTTTTTGAGTTTCAATGCAATAATTTTCTTCTCTTCTTACTTTTAGTAATTGTTCTTTCAAGAGATATTTTATTAGTAATGTGCTGTCTCAAAATTATCTCCAAGTGAAATAACCAGGTTAAAAGATGAGAATACTTAGTGTGTTTGTTATTTTTATCATTTATTGTTAGCATTTATTGTATTCAGCAAACATTTTGTTATTGTAAAGTCCATTTAGTTTTAGGTCTAACATGCAATATTTCTTTTTAGTAGTTAATACTGAAGCACTTCTGAATTCTACACTAGTGTGAAATGGTAGTCAGGAGCTGACAACACAGTCAAAGATGAAATCAGTAGGAACTAGATATGCTAAAGCCAGTTAAAATGGAATACTAGTCAAAATGTGTGTTAGGGAGAAGTTGTTTGGAGTCACTGGTCAAGAAATCCTACATCTAACACTGCAAGACAAGTCTCTGCTAAAGAGCAATGTACAGTGTAACTTATCATTTTCTACATTTAGGAAGCAAAATGTACAAGTTTTATTCTGCAATCTTTTGATTACCAAAAACACCAAGAGAGAAAAAAGAAGTAGTATGGCTATCCACCTCTAAATTCAAAATTTAATACAGGCTGGATATAGATGGAAAGATTCAAATCCCAGTGCACTGGAGAACAACCGTAGGAGAAATGCCTGCCATTAGCAAAAAGGTTTCAGTTTGGGCTCCAGCTGCAAACCCTTTTCTTGGAAAAACATCCACATACATTTGAAGAAGCAGCCATGCGGAAACTTAAAATCCTTTGTAGGTCCTACTAATTATTTTAAAGGGAAAGTCCTTGCTAATTCCCGAACAGAAACACAGAAAAGCTACCTTGCTGTCTAAGAATTGAGGAATTCTTCAGTTAGTGCTGAGGAGAATGGGATTAATGAGACTAATGGTTCATGTGCAGATGTTAAATTCTTGCTGCCAGAAACCAAACTGATTTCAGCTATAGCATTCCTTCACTGGGTGATCTTGGCCCAAAGCCCAGCAAGCTGCCAGGGACCAGCTCCACTGGCCTCTCACACCAGCAAGAGCCTTCAGATGAAATCCCTTCTGCTGTGGCCCAGGGGTACGCTAGAGAAAGCTAGGAGTTGTTAATATTCTCCAGCTTGGCATCAGTGAGTTCTGGAAGGTAAATGGATTATGGACAGTCAGTCAGTTTGACTTTAGACCTGACAGCAAATACACAGTGACTTCATCCTACTCCCATTCATTCCGGAATAGCTTTCATGTGTCCTTACTCACAGTTCAGGTGCAGGAATGAAATATCACAAGAGCCCCGAGGCTCTTCTGTGAAACTTTTCCAGGAGTGAATTTGTTCTGATACCTCAGAATTTGTTCCTGTCACAGAGGAGAGGCTGATTCAGGATTTAAATGAAGCCTGCAAGATGTCAGCAGTGGCTTTGCCCTTTGGCTTCTCTGTTCAAGAAAAAATTCATAGGCACAATGTTTGGAATTTTTCTGCTTGTTGCTGCTTTACATTTAATTTTCATTTTCTAAAAATAGTTTCTTATGCAGAAAGAAAAAAAAGCTGAAATAATATTTTAAAATCTCATTTATAATTGTGTGTTAAAAAGAATATAATAGATGTATCACATAAACCGGCAATGGATTATGAACAAAATTAATGCTAATATTCTGTATTTTCACTTTTTTCTCTATTCATCTTAGTTCAGAGATAGCAGGCATTATTTTATCAAGGCATAATATTCCAAATTACCTACAAATTCATTTATTAGTACTACTTTCATTCTAGTAAATCTGCTGGGCTTATGGTTTTGGGGTATTTTGTGAGCCTACCTGTCTAGTCCCCTTTGGATGATGAGTTGCTCACCTGTCAGTTTTGCTGAAGACAGGAGATGCTCAACCTGCTATTACACAGCATTAATAATCTGTCTGTCCATTCCAGGCAGAATGGAAAGTAATGCTGCTCTTTTCTGACATAGCAATCTGTGTGACAGAAAAACAGTCATGGAAGAACAGAAAGAAAACCCCAATCCTTTTGGAAGCACATGGGGATTAACTAGGAGAATGCAGACTTTTTGGTGGTTTGTTTGTTTGTTTGTTTGTTTGTTTTGGTTTTGTTGTTGTTGTGGTTTTTGGGTTTTTTTGTTGCTTTTTTTTAATCGCCTATTTTATTGGATCTCCCAGGAGCTGTAACACTATTCATCTTTAAGGCTAATGAGGTTCCCTTGTGAATCATGTTGTTTGAACTATGTGGGGCATATCTTGATTAGCATATGCTTCTTCTAAAAATATATTTTGAAACCCCTGGAACTTGCCATTTGTTTGAAAGTCGTCCTAGACTTTCAACCTTGCATCACTGAATATAGGATGAAAATTTTACTTTTAATCTTTATGGAAGAACATCTGGCTTTGTCTGCAATTTCTCTCCACAGTGAAAATATAGCCCAATAATTCCCTCCAGAACACGTTTAAAAAACAAACAAACAAACAAACAAAAAAAAAGAAAACACAAACAAAAAACCCCCCTTTCTTAATGTGAAAGTGAAATAGAATATTTTAAGCTTATGCATACTTTGATATAATCTAATTTAGGAACTCCCAGGGAGCTGAAATTTTAGCCAGAACTCCCAGTTTATGTTTTTGGGTTTTTTTCTTGTTTTATTTTTTATTTTTAAGTCTTTTTCTTGGGGTGTCTATCGTCCTGGCTTTAAGGACATAGGGGTGACAATGTCAGCCCTGAGCCTGGAATGAATATCATCAGGGAACACTGCTCCATCTTGTTCTTACAGATTTACTGTGTGTTGTCTATACCCCATCCCTATTCGAACACCAGATCAAATGGACAGCTAGGCGTGTGTTGTGCCTAATGCTACATTCTCACTTTAGGATTTCAAAGTATATCAAACAGTCCTGAACTGTGAGCTCCATCCCCAGTTATCATGAAATCTGTAGAGTCAGTGAAAGTGTGGCTACTTGTACTTCTCCCTAGAAAGATCTTCAGCGTGATTTCCACCGGTTCAGAACAACCATGTTCTGGTCACAGGTCATCCCTGGCAGAGGGGCCATTCCCAGGAAAGGGCAGAGTGGTTACTCTGGAGGTGTGTCAGTGAAGGCAGCTCCCAGGGATGCTGCCAGTGCAAGATGTGTTTGTCACTACTGAGCACGTTCTGTCTCCCTTCAGCAGCCTGACCTGCCCTGGTTCATCAGCCGAGTCACTGGGAGGCATGAATGTAGACACAGAAGACGTTGTCTCTTGGCATGACTCATCTTCCTTTTGTGCTAATCTAAGCAGCTTTCTACCCTACCTGATGCATCTTTTTCATGCCCTGAAAAACGAACATTTTCTTTTCTTACACTGCATGTACATTGGCACTTTGGGAACTGACTTGACTAACATGATACTGCAACAATGTCTAACAGTATATGTAGATGGTTTTGTTGCAACTGTATTTCTGAACAGGTTTTTAATATATGTATATATACACATATATAAAAATAAAATATTTTGTGAAACATACTTCTCTTTAACCTGTATATACTAACAAATTTGAATGCAAAATGATACACAGGAGAGCATTATACAAGATAATTGATATATTAAACCGTGGCCTTAATCTTGTAGCAAAACAAGAGACTATAGTTTTTTCCCTTAAAATGTTATAAAGCATATACTGCAATTTCATCATCTCTGTCTTTCAAGAAGATGACCTGTAATGGAAGATGAAAGTCTAGCTTGCTATTACTGTTTCTAAGCATTATATAATGATCAGCCTTCAGTGATTTGGTTAATGCAAGAAGCTTCTCATACTGTTACTTCTCACACTGCCCATATTGCTTCTTTAATCAAAAATTCTCTCTTCTTCAAAAAAATTAAATCATCTTCTAAGGTAATCATAGACACAGAGGATCACTCACCTCTCCACAATGTCTGATTTGATTCCAGCATTTTCTGATTATATGGGTTGCAGTCAGTAGTTTCCTGATACCAGTCATTCAGAAATGGCCATATTTAGCTGTCTAGGGCATGTTAAGTATGTTTATACACCTCACTTTCCTTCAAAGTATCTAGTTTTCCTTCACATGTGTAAAGCACATCAGCATTCTCTTATGATTGTTCATGCAACTGGAGCCTGACAGATGCTTAAAGCTCATGGTTTAGTTTCCTCTGCTGAGGCATGAGGAAGATTGGTCATGTCTCAAAACTGTATTTATAATTACGTTAGAGTATTTTCTTGTTGAACAGTTACAAAAAGCTACTTTTTTCAGACCCTTTTTATGCTATCCTCTGTAGCAAATTTTGGAAATTTTCAAAATAGGTCTTTCATGTGAAGCATTTACAAAAAATTGAAAATTGAAATTAACATAGAATTATGCAGACAAACAGAGGATCAGTGCTAGCTATTGTGCTGCTTGTAGACCTTCTTCAGGCTGCCAAACCTCTTCTCCACGAGCTGGCTTCTGTTTCAAAGGTAGTTACTCCTCTCTTCTGCTGGTAAATTCCATTTGGCATTGCTGAATAAATCTCCAGTTCAGAGTGATATTTCTGTGTTTTCTGCCTGTCATTGTTCCTCCAGCTCTCAGTTTTCATGGAGATTAACCTTTAATCAATTAACACACTAATTCCATATACAAATCAAACTCAAAGAGCTATTTCCCAGAGGTTGCAAGCTTTTTATCTACATATTCAGAGCTGGGAGTGCCTGAGATATAAGCTGCAGTGATCCAAATCCATTTATTAGTCTCAGAAGAACAGACCTGCTACTGCTCAATGCCTTTGTGTTCTAGCCCATCAATGCTTTGTTTAGTGAGGCATTAAAATTTTTGAGATATTCTCCCAGAAGACTGAGTGTCAAATCCAGGGAGCCTTGCACACCACAGTGGATTTGTACGTCTGTGCTAAGGGACAAATACATTGCTGTAATATTGCAAATGGAAATTGCTAGATAACCTAAGACTCCTATATCCTGCACAAGATAAGTGCAGTAGTAAATGTGCACCCTGAAAACCCCTACAGTTTCTTTCTTCAATGAAGAGGAGAGAATGGAAACTTTCAGCTGACTGAAATGATTTTCTACAATCTCACAAAGAAGATCATAAGGCCTCATGAAAAAAGATTTGGTGGTGTTTCTAAGTAACCATCCTTCTAACTCTCATTATGAATCCTTTCTTCTTCCATGTCATAAGACATGAATATAATGTAAAAGTAAATACACGTGTTTCAAAAAACGCTTTCAGAAATGAAAAGTATCTTGACACAATGAATGTTAACTGATGCCAGCATGCCACATAAAAAGTCATAAAAATAATGGTGGTATCAGTGCATGTTTATGGTTTTTGCTAGAACTTTGCACCTTGTTTAGTTGTAGCATATGGACACAGTAAATATAGATTTTACTGTTCATGGAAAACTTTAACTAGAAAAAATGCTGTGTTAAAGGCAATAGAAGTTCCATGGGCTGAATTTGTGTCTCTTGCTGAACCTTTTGCCTTCTGGATGACTGAAGTAGCCTGGGTAAAGTTAAAAGCAATCTGATCTGAAATCTTATTGATCTGTATATGTAATATGAATAAAATAGTTTGTTTTCACGTTCAGTCTTCTGACCATTTCCTAGTTAAGGTTAGGGTTTCCTTTGAGAAATACTACATTCTATACTTGCAGTTAAAATTGCACAATGAATCAGACAGTAGCAAAGAAAATGCAGCAGAAATAAATTGAAAAACTTCTGAGTTTATGTTTCTTGAATAATTAATTTTCATTTTCTTTTGTAACCAAACAGAACACTTTTAATTATCAATACAGTATTCCTAAAAATAAGATGAGGTGATAGTATTAAACAATTTTTAAAAATTTTGTTAGTTTCAGTGAAAATAAGAGCCTGATTTTCAGGCTTACTCAATCAGTTTAATAGGTGTTAAATTGTGACTCTAGGATGTGACAAAAACTATTTCAAATTTGAATTTAATTTACAAAAATTAGAAGATCATTGAAGCACTTCAGAGAGTAAACTTTTCTTAGAAGATGTGATTGAACATCCTGAAACTGTTTATGTGCATCATGAATTATAAGTAAGGAATATTAAAAAAGAGGACTTATAACTAAGTACCAATTATGATGATAAATTAATGTATCTGACAATAATAACCAAAATACTGAAAAATATGATTATATCTACTTTTGCATCATCTTCTTCCAAAACTCTTGAGAGGCCTCATTTTCAAACTGCAGTTATGCAAATGCAACCATTTATCTAGGCAAGAGAGGATTCCTGAGGCATTATATACAAGAGAAAAAATAATGAATTATTATATTGCAGTTGATGAAGTGAAACATATAATCTAAAAAATGTTTTTCAAAATTAGTTGCTTAACTTTATCCAGTGCTATGTAGCTCATCAAGATAGATGATGCAAACTAGGTCCATGAGGGTTTGAAAATGGCCAGTGTCTGGAATCTTGTGAGGAGTAATATTCAATCATCTGGGGTGTGAAAATGAGTTTTATTCTCCATATAGCTACAACTAAAATTTTTTAATCTGTGCAGTGCTCCTGAAGATGATGTGGAGGAATACTGCCGTAGGTGTTTTTCTTCCTATCTTGCTCAAGGAAGTCATCCTAAGCTCTCCCAATCAACCAACCCCCAGAATAACCTCACCTTCTACTGGAACTGCTATAAAGTCCCCAATCTCACATTTTCTGAAGTATTTATTTCAGAATTCATCTTGGTTTTATCATTCCTACCTATCATGAATTTAAAAAAGTTGTAAATACAGACAGGTGGCATTGGGAGCAGAAGATTCCATGTTTCCAAATAGGCTATGCTAGGAGAGAAAACAGTGTTTTGCTACTTGAAGAGTTTCGCACCACTGGGTCAGAACTTTGGTGAACAGACTGCCACTACTATAAAAAATAGAATCTGAGGAAAACTTAGTATGGAATAAAGGTCATCTGTATGAGGGCTACAAACCAGCCAGTTTACTCAGTGTGTTGACACAATGTTTAGATAAATCAGTGTTTCTGACAGAATACCATGATCTAGATATTCTGTTAATATTAAGTATGCACCTCTTAATATAATATAAATGTGTGCTTATGTTCTAACATGGAAATCCCAGCAGGAAAAGATGAAAATTATGACTTTACTTTCAGCATTTTCTGAAGCTGAGATTGATAAAATACTTGACAGACCATCCTCCAATGCTTCTTCCTGGACACAGCTTCTAGCAAATCCTGGTGTTTGTCACCCAGCGTGAGCTCTGGTGAGCGTCTTGCAGTGATGACTCCTTCACCACGAAAGGACAGATTTTCAGGATGGGGCAAGGGCTGTGCTTTAGGAATAAGGCTCTGTGAGTCAGCACCCTTTGGCACCCCTGCTCTGCAGATGCCTAGCCCTGCTTCTCCCTGGCAGTGCTATCTGCAGTCAGCACAAGGAAAAGGCTCTTTAATTGGCAGGTCTCCAAATTTTATTCCCTGAAAGCTCAGCTCCAGCCAGACAACTCTCCCACACAGCCACAACTATGTCATTGCTTGACCTTCTTCCAACCAAGGCCAGTAGTCACTGTCATGGTGCACTTTTGCTGCAGCCATCACTGCCAAGGAAAACCGGGACTAGCAAACCCCTTCCGTCATTCCTGCAGGAAAAAGATTACATGTAAAAGCAAGGCTGTAAATGCTCAACCCAAAGCGTCTTCCTCTTGTCCAGAACAGCTGCAATTTGAAGGAATCCTATTTGTCTGTCAATATATTGGTTTAAAAAACATTTAAAAATCCCCAATTCCCCTTCTTCGTGTCTCATACATCAAAGCATTTATATTTACATGCTAGACCAAGTCACTTCTCCTCACCAAGTCAGGAAGAGCAGTAGAATAAAGTACAACAGCTCTCACACATCTCATTTACAAAAGCACTATAAGCACAGTAAACTTTCTTAATTACCTTTTCAAAGTGGTTACAAAGACTGAGAAAAGATGAGTCTGTCTGTCTTTTACCTCTTTATCTCTACTTGCCAAACAGCTTCTGCTGAATCTTGAGTATTGATTCTTGTAAAGTTACAGGTAAGAGCCCATGTTTTCTTGAAGTTTAGATACACTTCCAGGTCACAGATGGGACAGTTCACCCAAAATAGTTTTACTAGAAATTCTACTTTGACACCATCCACAAAGGAGTTCTTCTAGCCTAGAGATGCTGCTTTGCAGTGGAAAATGTAGGTCCACATCATCTAAGATGTGCAGGCAGTAGTAAGGAGGAAAGAGGAAAAGAAGACACTCACAGTTTTTCACTCTATTAATGTTTCTGGTCCAAACCTATCAATCTAAACCAAGTAGAACAATTTCAAGGGGTGGGTTATGAAAAAGATGATATCTATATACTGAATTTTTTTACATATATGTATATATATACACACACACACTGATAGTTATACTGAAGATTTTACTCCATATGCTTTTATTATGTAGATTTTATACATTTGTTACAGTAGTATGTAATGCAACCATGTTGAGGTTGCACTACAAAATTAATTGCTCCTCTATTCCTCTTCTCTCATACTCGTTTTGAGATACTACTTTACCATGGCCCATATGCAGAGCACAATGTACTTCCTCTCCACCTTCCTTTAGCCTTTCTCTAGGCAACTGTTCTGAATATTTTGCTGTCCTTTTTATTTTCTGTTAATTACAATATACCCTATATCTGCATTAAAAACTTATAAATCAGGGCTGTGATTGGGTGTGTGTGACGAGGGTGTTTTTTAACACATCTGTCTATAAAAAAATCAAGGAAGCTACTGCATTCCTCTGATTTGCAAAATGTTTTGGCCATTTTCTGAGCTAAATCAGTGATTTGTGATAATGCACTAACCAGGAGATCCACGTTTCATTTTCCATTTGTCTACCTGTCAGTATTACATGTTTTATCTAGCTGGTAAATTTGCCACTGACTCATTAATGTATGCAGCTCATATCATGTTAAACTAGATCTCTGCCAAGTTTTTCCCACCCTGATGCTATCTTTGTGGTCTTTTAGATTAACTGGAATTTTGGGTTAAGTGAAACCCTGAGGCATTTGACTAAGAAAATGAGATTAACATAGATTAAGTATGTTACTGAGGACTGCTAAACTAAAACCTCAGGTGTGTAGATTACTCATTATTTTTTTAGCATATAGATTTGCTGACTATTTAAAAATAATTAAGTTTACCTGCTACCATATCTGGCAAAACTTCATCACTTCCTGATCCTTTTTGCTGCTGGATATATCATTTGTACATGCTGCTTGCTCATAGGTTCTCTTTCTCTTCCATAAATTATATGTTTGTTCCACTAATTATGTGTTCTCTTTTCCAAATCATCCAATCAAAAAACTGTTTCAAAGCATTCTTGTTGGACTAAAACTTACATTCAAAGCAGAGACAAACTAAACATCTTTCTTGGTTCATTTCCAAATATTTACAATACACAGTCTAGGAGTGGAACTCCCATCCAGAAGTCCATATTGTTTGATTTACACAGTCTCTTCAGCAATCTTTAGTGGGCATAACTCCATTTCTTACCTTCGTTTATAACTCTGATACAAATATTTAATTATTTGGTGTTCCAGACTGATAAAAAATAAATTTGTTGCACAATGATCATAGATATTGCATAATGATAAAAACTTGCTCTCTGATTATGTAAAGAAAAAGGAGAACAATTATTTAATACATATTGCTGGTAGATGCAAATATATTTTCAGCCTTCACAGAGATTTTTCAGCTTTAGGTTAGTAAATATAATGAGTGCTGTAGAATTTTGAGGAAGAAGTTGCAAATCTGTTCCAGCCCTGCCATCTATGTCTTCCCTTTAAGCCAGAGAAACCATCAACAAATGGATTTTTTTTGGAGGGAGGCAAGGAGGGAGCAGTATCTATATGTCTATTTGCTACACTGAAGACAAGAAGATGCCCAGTGTGCTGGCAAATTATGTAGACAATATTAACGTAAAGAAAGACTGACATAAAATCAATTTATCGAGACAAATAAAGTGGAATATACTGCTTGCTATCAACATCTTATTTCACCCTGAAGCTGCAGTTGAAATTTACCATAAATTATCTCAAAAGATCACTGCATGAAGAATGAGTTTGGGATTCATTCATGTACACCGGCATTACAGCAGTATACTGGCTCGGTATCTGATTATTTCAAATACGGATTTTAGATGAAACTAAAGGTATGATTCAATATTTCAATTACCAGACTACATTACTGAATTATGGTGAAACTCCACATTAAGAATATTGATGCTAATCTGCTTTATGTGTGATTTTTCCCATCAAAATATAATACCAGAATAGCTGTACTTTGGGTTGGTTTTTTTTTTTTTTGTTTTGTTTTGCTTTTTTTTTTTGTGATCTGGTTGTTTAGTTTTATTTTTTCTTTATTTTTTTAACATTGCTAATTGCTAGGAAATATGTTATAGATAAAAAGAGAGGAAGGCACCAGCTGCTATATTTTAATAGCGCAGCATTCTCTAGAGTGCCTTATTCAAAGGCTTTCATATTTCTATTACATATATATACACCTAACTTCAACTTTGCAGAGCCATGGTAGTTAGGAGTGGCAAACTCCAGAAAGAGACCTGGGGGCTTTTTCATCTGCAAAGGCCCTGTATTATACTTTTGGTACTGTAACAACCTTAAAATCCCAGGTTCTTACTTCAACAGTCCTTTCATGTCAGTGTGTTTTCTTAGTGTTTCTCTGCATATCTCAGGATCTGGATATTCATGACCTCAATCCTTTATATGTCTGTCAAACTTTTAGATGTTGTGGAACCCACTGTCATAGTGTCCACACACCTACGGGCATCAACACAGGTCTTTATCTGACCCTATACCTATTACTGAAAAGAGCAGGGGTGAAAAAGCATACTTGAAAATAGTACTCCTAATATTCAGGTTGTTCCTCAGCCTTGCCAAAATGCAGTGTGCTGGAAGTCTGAACCTAGAAGCATGTCCCAAGGCAAATCATATAGAAGGGCACAATTCTGCTTTCATCATTTTCATTTGCAAGTATATTTTACTTTGTAGTTGTTGATGATATGTATAAATGCTCTACAAAAATATTTTTTGTGGGCAAGTCATATTTCTGAGGAAATTAAAAAGATGAGGAATAGGGTAAGCACCATATGAAAGCTCAGGCCCTGCTTAAGACATCTTGCAAGCACATGCTTAGTTTTCAGACCTGCCTGTGCTGAAGTGTGGTTGAAGCAGTTTTCCTTTGAGTTAAACCATGTCATCATCTCCAGAATAAAACTTTCTCATCAATGTCTGGAACATGTATCTTTCACTTGCTACAGTAGTAGGATAGCACTATAGTAATATTAGTATAATATAATACCTACACATATTTCTTCAATTTAGACATATTTGTACTACTACTTATGACTAAAATAATTTTAACCAAACGTTGCAAACAAAATGTAGAACTTTATCAAAACACCTTTTCTACTGTTTCAGCTTCTTATTAAAAAAAAAAACCACCCCCCCCCCCAAAAAAATAAAAAAACAACAACAACAAAACAAAACAAAAAAATCACCTATTGGAAAGAAATATACAGTGAAGCAGGAGTTTTTATTTCCTACCTTTTTACTTAGGAAAAAAATATTTTTTTCAGCCTCATCCTGTTATAAATTTAAAATTTATAAATTCCTACTGAAATATTAAAAATCCAAAAGCTGTCTTTTCTGCCCTAGTCATAGTAATAATTAAAAGAAACTTAATTCAGAGTTCCTCCAGTAATATTTTGGTTACTTTTGGTAAAACTCTGTGCTTGTATTCACAAGAAGCTCAAAGAAATCCACTTTTGCTTATAGATTTTAGCCTTAACACTCATGATTATATATTGTCATATGAGTTTTAGTTAAGCCTGAAAGTTTAAGTAATTTAGATAGATTTAGTAATTTAAATGCCAATGTTTTTCTTAAGCAGTTTTCTATTCAAAACATTAAAAACAAAAATTTCAGAATAGGAACAAGAATTCATGATATAAATGAGTGATTCTGCAGAATCACATCCTAAGAATTTGAATAGTAAATGTTATAAAAATGATTTGAGAAATATTTTCTTACAATTTCATTAATAAATTGAATTAAAATTAATTACAAAATTGCTAAATGGAAAAAGACAGTTGTAATAGCTGTGATTCTTAATAAATTGTTGGCCTTTTTTGGTCAATACTCAGATTCCTATTTCTTGGAACAAAACCAAATCTGTAAATTCCATAAAAATTAGAAAACATGTTGGGGGAAGGCAAAAGAACAAGCAGGAAATTTTCACAATGCCATGAATGGAAGTATTTCTCAAACTTTCTAAGGCTTTTTGCTGGACAATTTAAAATTTCTCATAAGACCAAAGTGAGTTCAGGTTTAGATTTTATGGTGAATTATGAAGAAGGGCACTGCACTCTTCTCTGCCACTTCTCAGATATCTAAAGTATCCTCAGAAAAAATGTCTTTTGAGACATTACAAATTATCAGCCAAGTGCACATGTTCATATGATGACATGAATTCAATAGCCCATGCTCAAACTTTAAAAACTGAGAGGCCCCTTCTATCTCAGAACCTCTTATTTTCAGACTGTTTTATGGAGCTGTTTATAAGAAAGGGGTAATTCAATACAACAAGAAGCTGAGGTGAGTATTAGCATTTCTGGATTCTCACTAAACTCTTAGTTTTCAAACTTGGGCCACAATCCCAGACTAATTTCTTTAGATTTTATTTCTTCATGTGTTGCGTTTTAATACTTCCACCGTAGCCCTCATCGGAGACAAGAGATCTTAATCTCAGGATGTATCTGCACCACAATTCTTATAATTTCTTTTTTCTTTGATTTTGAAGCCTTCTCACTACCCATTACATCTTTATATTCATAGTCCCTTCTCCCTTTTCACTACTTGCGTTTCTATGACTATGTGTGTTTGTGGGTAGTGTTTGCAAGTCCCTTAAATGTGGCTGAGTAACTGTGGCACTGTGATCCCTTGGATAAAAGACTCCAATTATAACGTTTCTGCAGCTGGGTACATGCTTCTAATGCTTGCTCTTCCCTGCTTTAAAGAAGACAGCATATCAAATAAGTAGCTTGAACTCCTGCAGATGTTGGGATATACACTAATTATTTTTAAGTTGCAGCTGAAGGTCTTGTCAGGCAGAATTCTGACCTTCAGTTCTCAGTATGGCTTCTACTGTACAGAAAATCAGTCAAAATTTTTCAGTTCTGTCTGCCTCACAAATGAAAGCAAAAGGTTTGACCTTGCCTTGGTGTGCTCTGCGCAGGGCTGTTCTCAGCTGTGTTCGTTGCCATCTCACGACCCCTCGGTGGAGCTACGGCTGCACTTGCACTTCAGAGAGGGTTACTGAGGAGACAGTACAAGGGCACATTCTCAGAACACAGCACTGCAGCTGCCCCTCGGTGAAGAGATTTAGACCTGACAAGGAATGGTAGTCCAGTGCTGGTGTAAGAATATGTATATGCTGAAATGCAGTCGCATGCTTTCACCAGAAACCTAGTTTAAGGGAGATGAAAGCATTTGTTTAGCTCAAGAGATAAATGATCATTGATCTACGCCAGCAAACATATGTGCTATGAAAATATTTATTGAAAATATACAAACTAGGAGTGGTTTATCAAGAAAAATATTGATACCGATATTGAGTGTGTGGGGGAAAGACTTATTGTGGTCATCTTGTAAATAACTTCAAAACAACCTAACAAAAGATTCTTGAATTGTGCTTTGAAAAATCTGTATTTTGGGGGCATGTACATGGCAGTTAGAACTATTATTCTTCAATGTCATTCCAGTTGCATCAAGAATGCTCTGATGCTCTTTTGATTTTGCTTGATTTACTCCTGCTCAAATTCCTATTTATGTTTCAGGACTATCCTTTCACATTAATTTAAGTCCTTTGGGGTTTTATAGCTTAACTCCCTACTTACTCAAATCTAAGTGTTTTTTATTAAGTGTTAGCTTACATTAAAATGAGACATGTAACTTCTACTTCTGAGTATTTCAGAGCCATCTTTCATAACATCAAACTTTTCTAGGGATTAAAATTATATATGAAGTTAAAACATAGAATCCTAGAATCGTGAAGCTTGATAGACCTCTAAGATTACTGAGTTGCCCAGTCATTGACCCAACACCACCACGTCCACTGCTAAACCCCATTCCCAAGTGCCACATCCACATGCCTTTAGAACACTTAGAGGGGTGATGATTCTATTACTTCCCAGGGCAGCCTATTTCAATGTCTGACCACTGTTTCAGAGAGAAAATGCTTCCTAACATCCAATCTAAACTCTCCCTCGGACTCCTTGAGTCAGTTTCCCCTTGTCCTGCCTCTGGTTACCTGAGAGAGGAGATGAACCCCACTTGGCTGCAACCTCCTTTCAGGCAGCTGTAGAGAGCAATAAAGTCTCCCTTCAGCCTCCTTTTCTCCAGGCTGAACAATGCCACCCCTTCAGCTGCTCTTCATAAGACTTGTTCTCCAGAACATTCACCAGCATAATTTCCCTTCTTTGGGTATGTTACATTAAACTTTTACAAGAATAAGTGGGATTAAAATATAAAAAGTACTGTCAAAAAAGGAGTTAAAGGTGACACACAGTTTTCACCTGTTGCTTTAGTGAGTGAAGTATTTCAGTTGAACAAATTTTTTGACAGTCTATGCATACTCAAGCAGCAGTGCCACACTTTGGTTTAAGGGGTTTGTTAGGACACTTATCATTAGACCTTAAACTGGGACAGAAGGAAGAGTTGCATCAAGTTAAAATGCTACTGACCTCCAGCTAAGACCAAGAATGACCTATTCTGAGAATACAGAAGAAAGGAAAACCATTATAATATTCCAAACTACTGCAATTTTGTATGTCATTGCATTGGAAGTCCCTTTTTCTGTGGCATTTTTGATAGCAGAAAATTTCTTTAAGGTGTCCATGATCTACTTTGTCCTTATTTTCAGCTATCCTACTGTTTGTACAGATGCTCCTGAAACCAACTTTATTCTTGTCTGTGTCTTCAGCTCATGTTAAACTGAAATGCATTGAGTCCTCTTCCTTTTAGATTTTCATTGCAATCCTCCAGCCTTTTACATGTTTTTTTTTAAGATCATATTTAATGATAACTCACAAGTGAAGAGTTGTATTCATAGAGGTGATGTACATTCTGTCCTAGAGGAAAAAATTCTTGAGTAAAAAAGTAATCCAGGAACATAATCAGTTTGATCCTCTCTGTTCAAAACAATACATGTGGTGTGGAAAAATGTTCACTTGGAACAAGTGGAATAAGAAATGAAAAATTATTTCGTGTTTAATATTGCAAATTTTTTTTCACGTAATTTGAAACAGATCAGGAGTTGAAAAGTTTGCTAAAATAACCTAGTATATTTGTCTCTTTTACTTGAAGATTTCTCTTTAAATGCTGTTTTGAGATAGAAAACCCAATACTTTTTTATTTCTAGCACTGAACAAACTATTTTTTATAATATTCATTTTCATCAGTGAGTGTCACAGGACTCTACCCCTTCCATAATATAAAAAAAACACATTTTCTTGTTGTGCTCTAAATTATCCTTTCTTTTTCTTGTTTACACTAATCCTCTTATGAAACAATATTTTAGGTTTCTACTTCAGTTGCTTCCTTTGCTGATGCCTTTACAAAGATATTCTTCTGACATTTACCTTTTTTTCATTGTAATCATGTATGTTTCACCCCATCTTTAAGCATTGTGGAAAAGAACCTGTCCAAAATCTCTGAAGTATTTAATTAATTGTTAATTTATAGTTAAGGACTAGTCACTGGTCTTTCTACTGAACCTATTCAATTTATGAAGTTATTCAATTTATTCTTTAGTTTGTGCTTGTTTTGTCAAAGAAAAATGATGGGAAGTGACTTCACTGTAGAGAGAGTGAGAGTATGATTGTCATAAAATGCAAAATGTATTCCTATTTCCTTTAGGAATTCTCATTAAATAAATCAGTAACCCATTGGTGCTTTATTCAGTTCCAGACTCACTGTGCCATGCAGACTGCTCACAGGGGCACAGGTGCTTTCGGACAGCATTACACAAGTGTGACTACAACATGTTGTCGACTGCTCTGAAGAAAAGCAGATGCTCACCTGCCATGTGGATCTCTAGCTGACAAGTCTGTACAAGACAGTTCAGGCCTTTTCACATAGTGTTTCAGTTACTGTGGCTCCTGGAAGCACAGTGCAGAGACGACTGAATCACTTTCCCTGTAACCATCTCTGGTGTGTCGTGGCTGGATATCAGCCCCAACTAGATAGCCCAGAAGACCCAGGCTGACTCTCCTCAGTTATGCAAGCGCTCTGTTGCAGTTTCAGTGGCAATAGAAGATACTTCAGGCACTGAGAATATGTCCTAGCATATTCTGATAAATTTTCTGCCCGGTTCACTGCAAACATAACAGGGATTTTTAATCTGAAATACGCCACTTTGTATCCAATAATTACATTTTATCAAAATGGCGCACACCGTGTTTAGTGCAGGTGTGTGAATGTGAGTCATTCTTGAGTGAGGCAGATTTTTTATGACTTAATACATCATGCACTGCAATATTAAAATTTGTCAAGAATTCTCAGTAGCATACAGGCAGACATTCTGAACTAATATTTTACAGCTGGTGCAAAAGAAACATATGTTCTGTGATCTTCCAGGAGATTTCACTTTCATCTCTCCCTTGTCTAAAATTATAATTTTAGATTGAGAGTATGTGGTTACACAGAAAAACAACTTTTTAGAAAACATTTTTATTTTCATTTAATTGTGATACAAAGGAAAAAAAGCTATACTTTTCATTTGTTTATAAAGATCCTGGATATATTGTAAAAACAGCCAAGCACAAAAATCTAGCAATTACACCATTCTAAGGATGTACTAGACTAGATAATTTCTGATGGCAGAAGGAGTGACAACATCTGTATTCTGACTAAAATAAACCTGAACAATTAGAAAGTGAATTCTGATGTGGTAAATGAGGCTTCAGCTATTGCAGGCAGACATTCCCTTATTTTCTTTATCAGCAGATGCTGATGTTACAAAACCATAACTAGCAATTGAGCACAGATGGTTATCTCTGTTCGTCACAAAAGCTCAGAAGGGAATAGGCACTTAACTAGAGAGACCTCAGTCACCCATGTCAGTAAGTTTCCTGTTCTGACTTTCAAACAATATGTCTCTCAACAGTTTTCCAATCACGTGCAATCTGTGCGTCCCGAGGGGTAACCTCAGTTACACCCAGCACAGACCAGGCAGTAAATGAAAGCTGACCTCACCTGGCTGAAGCACAGATTTATGTTCTCCCACAACTGGATCTGCCTTGGGTTTGAGTTTTAATGCCCCCTTAGCACTCTGGGCACAGCTTGCTCCCTCCTGTCTAAAAATCAGACCTTAGACAGACAACTACAGTAGACATTTGATCACTGCAATACATATATATATATTTATTTTTTTTCCACAATTTTCTCACCAATTTCCCAGGTATGTACTACACTTCAGGCTGACCGAATTAAATAAATATTTTGAATGAAGTTTAAAATTTCTCAGCTTGAGGTAAATAAAAGTATTTTGTTGTTCTGTGGTTGAATTTGCTGAACATGAAGCAAGGAGCACAATGGCAGTGTGGTGGCTGGGTAAAGTTACCTTTCTGGTATTCCAGGAAAGATAATGAGATGAGGAGTAAATGTTGCTCAAATTAAATATGGATTAACTCTATATACATTTAATTATACCACTGAACAGGTTTCCTCTGATCCTCTCCTTTAATGATGAAATAAAAGTAGTTGTAGCTAAAGAAGAAAGTTCAAAGAAGTTGCAAGATTCCCAGAAAATTTTTGTGACTGTATGACTTCTCTTTGCAGAGCCATATGCTGCAACTTTAGTGGTCCTGTGTACCTGGAATCAGAGCATGGTCAGTCCCTTGTCCTGTTGTGCAGAGCAACTCATCTGTCATACAAATCTCTCCGAGTCATAGCACAACTCCTGCTCCAAAGAAGGGTGTCTATAACTGGTGAATGCAATTTCTCAGTCATGGTGCTTAATTACAGAGAATTTGTTCTGATGAGCTTTGTGAGTGCTTATTCCATTTATTAATATATATATCTCTAAACATGTTAGGCATATAAATTTATATAATCTATGTAACATATGAGATATTATGTATTATGTGATACATACTATTAAAATTACATGGAAAAATTCCAGTTCATCCTAAATTAGATGGAATAGAATGTATTGGTTTATGGTACACGAGTTGAGAGCTCTTTAAAATTGGTACAGTCAACAACTGCACAACTGTGTGAACATGAAAAATATCTACACCTTTTGTAAATAAATGTTTGAATAGCTGTGAACAGAAGTAATTTGGTCTCAGCACATCTGTTTAATGGTATATTGTCCAGCTTGCTTTTTATTAACTAATTAATTAATTTATTAATTTATTTAATTTTTATTTATTTATTTATTTATTTTTACTGCTAGTCATTTTTCTTACATTATCTCTTTAAAATTCTTGGTTACAATGACTAAAGTAAAATCCCTGTATGTGAACAGATTGGTGAGTGTAAAGCACATATTATGCAAAAAGATAGTGGGCGTGTTGTTGGTGTGGCTGTCTCTCTCTCTCTCTGCTCGCTTCAGTGCATTAGTCACACAGAAAAACTGGTACAGCTCTGTACGATTGCTATGCATGGAGTCAAACTAACACCAGAAACTGGAATAGGCTGATATGCAGTGGAATATATTCAAATTGAGAACCAAAAGGGAATTTTCTCCAAAATAATGGTTTCTAGTGTCCATGAGACTGTTTGCATTCAATTATCTAAGTATGAAAGAATACCATATGCTAACACTGCTTGATTGACATTTAAATCAGGAAGAGTTGCTTGTTTCTGAAGCAAGATGCTTGTAAAATAGTCATGAGGTAGGTAGTGCTGGGTGGTGGCATGTATTAATGAAAGGTCTTTGTAGTATCTTTTATGATTAGCATATTAAATACACTATTGCCCTAATGTTTTCCCCTTATTTAAATAGGTCACTGGTGGAAACTAGAACAGAAAACTATGCAAATCAAAAGGAGCTTTTTGATCCACATCTGAGTGTTCAATTACTGGCCTCAAGCTGCTTGCATCTTACCTACTCACAGATTCTGTTAGGCCTTACTCAGTATGGTTTTAGACTGCACAAGGGAAAAAAAATTGGCTTAGTTACATTATCCATACTAGCCAGAGGATATTATGTTATGTGTAATAACATTGTAGTAACTGTAGAGGAGGACTGGAGGATAAAGACTAGTGCTGAAGGTATCCACCAGCTAAATTCAACATCTTCCTCAAGCTGAGATATTTTAAATATCTCTACATTTTCCAAGAATTTTAACCATCAGGCTGTGTGTTTTTTTCTGCTGGGGATATTCTTCTGGGAAGTCTGTGATCATTCTATGTGACATTATTTTCTTTCTGCCACAAACATTCATAAGACAAATACCTGCTGAATCTGTATGTCCCACTACCTCTGGACCCCATGCTTTGAAACAGTGTGCTGAGGTGCCTTGAAAAAAAGAAGGAATGACCAGTGTCATTTTTCAAAGAGGGTAATAAAGGACTGTGTTCTGAAAGACAAACTTTCAGCCTGAGGTATCTGAGAACAGACATATCTCAAATACCTCTGCCACTCTTGAACACAGTGCTGGATTTAGGGCACTATTAGTGATAGAGTGATCCCGTTTGAAATGTGCTAACATGTATTACTATGCTTTGTGTTCTTATTTCTTCAAAACTTATTCTAAAACACTTGATTTTCCACTTACTGTATGAAAATTTGAAAAATCATGCTTTTTCTTCAGCTTGGAGTGTTTAAGTAGCAAAGAGCTCAGCTGCTATTCCAAGAAAATTATATAAATGGAGTCTAAGTACCTATGAATACCTACAGGAGTTTTCAGGTCCATCAAGTGAAAATTTATTTTTAATTCAGTAGTAGTAATGTACAAGTTATCACATGTCATCTGTGCACAGTATCTGTGTGTATCTTTTTATCCAGTGGCAAACAAAGGATAACAAAATTTAGTTGAATTTTCCCTTTTTTTATGTCTTCAGAACATGTATGCAGACAGGTAGAACATGTCAACCCAAGCTTGATTGGGAATCTGAGTCCATGGAAGTTTGTAAACTGCAGCTCTGACCAACATAAACTTAAAAGAAAGGCAACCATGATAGTTCTGAAAGATAAGAAATATGAAGTCTCATTTCATGGGGAAAAAAAAAAAGAAAACTCTTACCTAAAAAAAATTGAGTTCTGTGTGAAAGAAATTAAATGACAAAAACAGTCCCTAAACTTTCAGTTACAATCTAATATCTGCCTCTGATTTTTTATGTCTTAGATTTGTTTTTTGGATTTTTTTTTATATCCCCTCCTCATATGTAGGATTTATCTTGTTAGGAATACTTTTCCATTTTGTTGCCCCCAGGCCTTATCACATTGACTTTTCAACAGCATTTGGAGATCATTTTATCCTACCATGCAGTTGCTACTGATCTAGTTCTGATTTTTTCTTTCAGAATTTCTTTAAGGGGGATTATAACTAAAAATACTTGGTGGGAATACCTGAAACACTTGATTCAGGTAAAGAAAGCGATTTTAAGTGACTTCATTGGTCAAAATAAAAAAAAACCCTAGTACACTATAAGGTCCCTTTACTTGATGTAGCTAGAGATGGTTTCCATTATTTGCAGATAAACAGAAACAGATGTCTGCAATAAACTGTAGCCAATTTTAAAACTTCTCAAATGGGCAAAAATATTAAATTAAGAGTTGACAAAATGATCTTAAATATTTTTACTGGTGCTGACTTTATTGATCACCATATATAGCAGTATGGCTATGTAACTTTAAAGAATACTGATGACCTCAGCTCCTCAGACATGTAATGAAGGGTTTCAGTAGTGTCTAAAGGATAGTAAATGAACTCTAAATTACAAGGTGAGCTGAAATATGCTAGAGAGGACTAACATTGCTTCACTGTCTCAGAGAATGCAATGTGCTCTACTCTGAACAGATTTACTCATGTATAGCAAGAAGTGGCAAGCAAAGAATGTTTAGTTTTCACTGGATGAAATGGACTAGACATTTATCTCAGTGTAAGAAAAGGCTGTACCATGCATGCTTCACCTCTTTTAAAATCAGTGGAGTAGTGTCACTTTGATAATATAACAAGAACTTCTATACACAGTAGCATCAAATATATGTTTGTTGTAACATTACTTAGGAATGGATGACACAGAACACTCACCATAAAGACCAAATTTTGAGATTTTTTTTAATAAGTGGAAATGATAAGTATAGAATCATAGAATCAAAGACCTTTAAGATCATGGAGTCTATCTGTTAAAGTGTCATGAGTTGCTAGGATCTTCAGCCTGGGCAACACAGGCTTGATTTCATGCTTTCTTGAAAGTTCTCAGTAAGATCATTTCCTATTCTTCTTCCTCTTAAATGAAACAGCTGCAAAGTCAAGTACAGCAATTAAAACAAGCAGAATGTGTCTGAGGAAGAAATAATCATTACTTAAAATATAAAAATTGTAAAAATATAGAATATGTGCTGTAAACTGGAGTCAGACATCTACAACTACTACCTTTATACATTTTTCAAGAAATGAAAGCACCTGTCCTAAAGAGAAGTCACCTTGATCATTACTTTCCTGAAGTGACTATGACAAAGAGAACAAAGAGTACATTGAAAAAACAATGGTTACCAAAACAGAGTGTGCAAGAAGGAACTGAAAGAACAAAACACAGAATTTGGGGCAATTGCAAGGACTGACTCATTTTCCAAAAATACAAGCATGCTATGTAATAAAACCCAATAGATACATCACCATCTAGAATGAGCATAAACAAAGCATTATTTCATATGTAGAATTTTTTAGATAATTGAAATCAGATGTTCATGAGTATTGCTTCATCAAAAATTGAATCCAAAAATTAATTAATTATTAGACTGATGGCCTGCCATACTTTATAAGTTACTAAAAGAAAATAACATAGTACAAAAAGAATGAGTACAGCACTGAGATTTTTGTTTTGGTTTGCACCTATCTCCCTTTCTCCATTTATATCTCATTGTCTCCAATCTTACCCAGACAACTGCATTTCTCCATTACTGAATTTATACTTTGAACTTATAATGCTGCAGATGACAGTACTATTGATCAAAGGACTGCTCAAGCCTGAAATGATAGACAGGGGAAAAATAATAAGATTTGCTTTAAGTGTAGACATGAAAGCACAGAGAACAGCAATGAACTTTCATACCAAGCAGCATCATCCTAGCTTAAGAACATGTTTCTTACTTAACAGTGGGGACCAATCAGGGAATAATTTGCGGAGAATTAAGAAAACAAGGAAAGAAATTCCATGACTTAAATACTTGAGATATTATGACTTGAGGTTACCAAGAAGTCGACCAGAACTTACCAACTGGAAAATTCTGGTTTACATATATCAGAATCAGATTCCTATCATGGTGTTTTCTTATTAAAGTTTTGAATCTAAATTCCAGTAATTAACATTAAAAAAACATAATTTTCTTGGTTTATATAGTGGTGGTGCTTAATTGTATCATTAAAGCTTATGTGGTACACTCTTTTTTGTTCTTATTTTAATATTTTTCGCTTCTGACATGTGAACTTAACACTTTTAATGGATGTATTAAGAAATATTCTTATATCATGTTTGACCAACTTGATGACTTCCTATCATTAAATCACTCCCTTGATAGATGAAGGGAAATTAAAGGATATTATCTTTCAACACTGTTTTTCATAAGATCCTCATAGAGGGGTTGATGAAGTATGGGCTAGATGCAGTCAGTGAGGTGAAAACTGGCTGGATGACCACATCCAGGTGGTGGTGATGAGTAATATATATGTAGTCTAATATAAAGTCTAGCTAGAGGCTAGTAGCTAGCAGTGTGCACCAATGAACAATGCAAGGTCTGGTCCTGTTCAGCTCTTCTTTAATGACCTGGGTGGAAGGACTGAGAGTACTGCTGCAAAGTGAGAAAGTGACACAAAACTGAGCAGAGTAGCTGATGCACTAGAAGGCTATGCTACCATTCAAAGGCACTTTTACAAGCTGGAGAAATGGGCTGAAAGGAGCATCGTTATGTTCAGCAACGTGCAAAGCCCTTTATCTGGGAACAAAAAAGACTTATCACCAGCAAATGCTGGGGCCACTCCACTGGAAAGAGAGACCTGGGAGTAGAAAAGGACTTAGGAGTTGCAGTAGAGCCAGGAATGTACCCTTGCAGCAAAAAGGCTCTTGTAGTATTCCAGGCTAAATTAGGGGAAGTTTCAACAACAAGTCTGAGAAGGTGATCCTACTCCCTTATTTCAGTACTGTTGAGGCCATACCTGTAATACTGTGTCCTATTATGGAGGCCCCAGTAAAAGACACAGGGACATATTAGAAAGAGTCCTGTGAAAAGTCACTAAAAATATTAGGGAAGTGAAGCAACCTTTCTGTGTGGAAAGGTTGAGCTATCTGGGACTGTTCAGGCTGAGAAGAGAAGGCTTTGAGAGAGCTCATCTATGTGTACAAAATCCTGAGAGGAGTGTGCAAAGGAGACCAAGCCAGACTCTTTTCAGTGGTGCCCGCTAACAGGACCAGAGGCAAAGGGCACCGCCTGAACTGTTCTGTCTGAACATTCCAAAACACTTTTTTTACTATGAGGTTGATGGTGCACTGGCACAGGCTGCCCAGGGTGGTTGTGGAATCTCCTTCCTTGGAGACATTCAAATGCCTGAGCAGTTGGCTATGAGTGGCACTGCTTGAGGTTGGACCAGGGGTCGTCCAGAGTCTGCTTCCAATCTCAACCATTCTGTGATTGATTCTTATCTGATAGATATGGGGGTTTGAACTGGCCTTCAAAAGTACCCTCATTTTTCTTAGATCCTTACTAGATCTTTTAATTCAGATTTCAACTAGCCCTCACAGGAATGCTCCTAGCATATCCATTTTTTTCCCCAACTTTTTTTTCTGTTAGGTTTTCAAGCCAATGTTGCCTGTTTGTGAACTGCCTGGGTTGATGTCTAATCCATATTTTTACTACTTTTTATAAGTAACATGGTCAGAAAAATTTAGCGACTAAAAGCCAGTGTGGAAAATCGAGCAGTACCAATTGCCTGTCCTGTCTCACAGTTCCTTGTGTCACAGAATTGGTCAGCCTATGATTTATTTTTCTTGAAAGAAAAGTGACACAAATGGAAACAATAAATCACTCTAATAATCAGAGTGTAATAAAACTGTGAGATGGAAAAATCATTACCTGCTGGTGGATATAATACTGTGCACTGAGTCAGATTACCAAGTGTCTTTCTTTTATGAAGGGTACATTTAAAAATATATGATAGAAAAATAGACAGGATAGATAGATTTTAAAATCTCCTTATTTTTCAACAGAAGAGCACAGCTTTTCCCTTTTCTTATTTTCTGCTCTTATGTGAACAAAATCTTACAATTCTTTTAAAGCCAATTACCCATACTGTCAGGTCACATATCACTTATGCTCCATTCCTGGAGTGTGCTTGAATTCTTCCCTTTCAAGAACTTGTATAAGCCTGCTCAAGTTAGAACAATGCAAATATATCAAAGGACAGTACAGATGAATCTGACATTATATGTCTTGATCAAAACATGCAAAGGGAAGTGGTTGGTGGTGTCACATATTTGTTATATGTAAAAGTTTCAACTTAGAATAGGTTAAGACTAACTGTTTTATCAAGACTGTCCTGAAAGATTTTATTAAATATGTCAAGGTTGAGGAATGGTATTCTCCAATTTAGTAATCCCACTAAAATCATGCCATTGCTTGCTCGTTCTCCACCTTCAGTTGGAAGCACAGAAAGGAAAGATCACAGTTTGAGATAAGAACAATTTACTGGAAATAACGAGATAAGAAAATAATCAGTAACAACTACAATATTAATAATAAGAGGCATAAGACAAAGAAATTAAATACATGGAAATTCTGTGAAAATGTGACCAGCTCTTCACCAAGTGTTCTCCCCATCAAGAAGGAATGCTTTTCTTTTCCAAAGGGAGAGCCCCTCACTCCCACCCCTGGCAATTACTTGAGGTGGTACAGAATAACCCCCATGGCCATTGGACTAGTTTGCTACTAGCACACTCTTTCCATGTATCTGGATGTTTTCTCTCAGAATATGAGATTGCTGGTTTTGAGTTGGTTCTTTGATCAACCTTGAGTCCTCCAAATGACCTGTTTTACAGCTATTACTTCCATGTTCTGCTTTTCTGTGTCATGAACTGGCTTATTTATACCCCAGATATCAGGAAGGGGATTCTTTGAGGGTTCAAATGATCTTTCCAAAATTCTATCTATGAATTCCAGGCAAACATGCTTTCTCATCTGAGAAGGGGAAGTGCGAATGTGTTTAGATCATCCTTGCTTAAATGTTTTGCATGAATCTGGGCAATAGTAGAATCAGTAATATTATCCTTCGTATAAAGGAAAAGACAGCCAGACCTGTATGTTTGTGTGTTAGTTATGGCATTCATTTTCATGGATATATGTGTGTGAAACATAATCATATTTATGAAAACATGCTTTCTGATTCATAAATTCAATATTGAAGTCATCTTTCAGACCACATATATATATTCATTGGTAACTTTACTAGCTTGTTACCTGTTAGGTTTCATTACAAATTGTAAAGATGGCATGTATAACTGAAATTTGGAAGATCCAAAATTAAGTCAATGCTGAAATTTATAAGGACAGAAGCTGTGACCACTTAAAGTGTCGTGTCACTGTAGTAAGATTTTGAAGTCCTCTATGCACAGGAATACTGACAGTGCTCAAGAACTATTTATTCCTCTGTCTCTTCAAAGAGCAGCTGTAATACACACAATTCACTTCTTCTAAAATGTTTGGGCTGGGCAGACACTGGAAACACTTTTATTAGTGTCATTGAGCTTCATCACCAACCCTTACGCATTCAGGAGCCTGACACTTAAAAATGGCATAAACAAGTTTTCTTAACATGCAATATCTTCTGCAGAAACATTTGTTTGTGTGATGTTAGTCCCAATTTTCTATTAACTGTAGCATTTAGAACAATTAGACACCTAATGTGGGTAATTATCTATTCCTTTTGCTAAAAAACTTGCCAGACTTCGTGGTGACAGTGAAGAGAGGAAGACCATAGAAAGGTTTGCAAAATGTCAAATTGTACATAATTTTACAATTTCTGTTATCCCACTTAGCAAACATAAACATAAAATATGGAAATAAACAATATATTAACTTTTTCTAAGAAATTCAAGATTTCTGCTTTTTAAGTTAGAAAACACGTATGCTAAACAAAAATACCAGCTGACCTAACTTGTCAGAAGTGTACATTTTAAATGACAATTTGATTTTGAAGCTTCCTTAGTTGTATATATGAGAATCTGATTTATTTTCACTAAATAGCATTACTAATTAAACTGGCCTTAAATAGCAAAATCAGACATACAAACACAAACTCATTGACAAAATAGGTTGTCACTTTTAAACTTAATGCATCCAACTTTTATATCATTATTCCTTCCTTTGGACTGAAGGTTTTTATTTCCAACTCACAAAAGACCCTTAGTTTTGCCTGCCAGTAAGCATTTTATTTTAATACTTTAGTGGTGCCCAGTAATTCACTTGATAGCTAAACTAGCGAATTTTGAAAAGCAAAGTAGATATAAAAAAATCAGCTCCAGTTTTTCCTTGTGATAGTTTCCAAGACAACTAGACAAGACGGGAAAGTTGAATACAGTTTTAAATGCTTTAGATGTGCCAAACTGCAGAAAAAAAAATGAATTATTTTTTCACAGTGAAAGAAATGGAATATAACAGAAACAATACTTAATTTCCAAAATCTCCAGTGTTTCCAAGAAAACTAAAGAAGTGAAATTATCCCACTCTGTTCAGCTCAAGCTATAAGAATATACCTTTCCATGATGGCACTAGTTTTGAAACAAGCTCCCTCTTCCAGCATATTTTAAAAAATATCTGGTAGTGTGCTTAAACTAAACTGAAAATGAGAAAAATCAGAAAGAACCTTTAAACTTTATATGGCATGAATTTATCCACTTAATTTCAGGCATTAAATAAATCTTAATGGAAGGTCCCAGGTTACATGAATTGAAACTAAAGCAGGCAAAATGTGAGTTTTTTTCTTACGAAGACATAAAAGCATGTTTGGATATAATTCAAATCTAAGTATTGATGTAATAAAAAAATTAAAAGTATAATTTATTTCTTTTATGCAATTTCAGTTACTAATGTGCAGCAAGAAATATTAACCCATCCATACAAAAATGGCCATCAATAACTAATGATTTAGTTTATGAACAGCTTTCCGAGTTTAATTTTCTTTTTTCCAATTTATTACTATAATGATAAAAAACTGGTTTTTGTTTGTTTATTTTTCTCACCTGTATAAACCTGTTGCTGGTTTGGAATTTGCTTTATATGCAGAAATACTGAGAGACCAAGCATCACTTTTTTGCTTTCTGGGTGAGTTATAAACATAGACTTTTCTTATTAAGAACCTGAGTGAAACAGATGTATGACTATAGGGTTTTTCAGTTCTGTTATTATCCAGTTTCAACAAAGTTTTCTTCCAGAAAATATGCCAAATCCTTTTAATCATGTATTACATTTGGCTTCCTATAGAAAATCACCTTCTTTTGGTGTTGTGAGCTTTTTTTGGTTTATTTTTTTTTTTGGTTTGGTTTGGTTTGGTTTGGTGTTTTTTCTGTGGGGCAATTTAATTGACCTGAAAATGTCAGCTGAACAATATGGTATCACCTGTAGGTAACAAGTGTAACAAGTCTTAGCAGGTGCCAAAAGTCTATTCTAATCAGAAGGAAGTAGGAGTCTCTTGCATTTGGGAAAGTGCCCATTTTCTATTTAAATATTCTTAGCTTTTGAAATATGATCTTAAATGCCTCCAAAGCAAAGTCTGAAGCAAAACAGCCAGCCTCACAAACTATCTTCAAAAATTTTGGAGAGCAATCAAGTATTCTTGAGTATAATTTTATTTACTTTTCAGTTGAAATGAAGTGATAAGTTTCAGCAGACAAGACTATATCTTTTAAACTTTATTTTTTTTTAAGGAGTAAATATTGGTTTACTTTCCTTGCAGTAGACTTGGAAGTAGTAAGAGATAAACTACAATGGCTGAAACTTTATCAATTATTAATTGTATTCTAGTAATCCAACCATACTGTAAAAATATACTTGGTCTAAATCTGTTATGTGGATACGAAACAAGGAATCTTCCAATTTCATGTTCTTTATTTCATGTTCTTTAAAATCCACCCCAGATTGGCACAAACCCAGATCCAGCAATTAAGGTAAAAGGAGGGTGTGAACTACGTGAAAGGTGGTAGAAATTTTAAATCTGTTTGTTCTGGGTCCATTGTGTGTGTGTCGTTTCCTGTATGTTTTGTTTAAGAAGGTGTGGCTGGGTGGTGGGAAGAAGGACTGCCAGGCTGAGTGTTCCTGCTGTGGGTGGGCATGGTAGAGTCTCCTGGAGACCTGGAAAAATACCCTGAGAACAAGTGAGTATGCTCAGCTAGGAAAAAGTTCTGCAGTGCAGACAAGAGACAGAGCAAGGAAAGATTCTCTACCTTGAGAGAAGTCTTCAAAAAAAGAGATGCAAAAAATATCAGAAGCAATTTAAAGATTAACTGCAAAAAGGACAAAGACACAGTAGCTGTAGAGAGAGGGGAAGAAAGAAGGAAGGAGGTTGGGGGTGAATCCTTTCAGCTCTTCGATCTTGTCCCTCTCAGTTCTTTATTTTGTTTTCTATTTAGGTGATGTAGCTTAATTCGTGTTATTTTCTACAGAAAAACAGTCACACAGGTGCTAACACAGGTGCATTGTTGGTAGACCACGTACTGTATACCTAGACCCTCATATTGTGCTTTTCTCCAAAAATCAACAGCTACAGGTTGTAGCAGTAACAAGACCCAGAATCCAAGCTCATGTCCCAAAAAGGCATCTGATCTCTTAATTTGTAGCTTTCAGAAAGCATCAGTAAAGTTCTGGAAAGTACAGAGCAACCAGTGCAGTCTGAAGGACAAATGTGAAAGCTTATGCAAAGTTACCTGAAGTGATCCCTGCTGGGTTTTTCTTTACTTCCTGCTGGTCTCACTGGCTCTGCAAATGCTTTATCCACCTTGGAATGAGGCATAAGTGTTCTGAGAAAAATGTCATTATTCTTTACCCGATCAGTTTGAGGGCATTTCAGAGAATCTCACTGTGAAAGCATTCACATGGCAGTAAGACATTTTTCTCCTGGAATAAGTCTATTAAAAAAACCTCAGAAATTGTGATAAGTCTGAAATATGTAGTTTATTCTTGTCTTGATGTTCTGACACTTCAATGCCAAAGACTCAATAAGGAAATAGGTTGCCAACATGCAAAATATATTTCATGGAGGTATAGGAGGTGAATGGATGCTCTAAAGCATTGAAAATGTGGCTAATACACACCTTCTGCTAAAGAAAAATGCTTAGGAACTACATTAATAAAGGGTTACAAATATAGTTGCACTCCATTGATTCTAATTCTTTCCTTCCTGTTCAGTATTGTATTGCTTATCTGATGAATATTTCAAAGGGACAAACTGTTCATTTTAATTTCCATTCATCAAAAGATGAATATGGTTAGAAAAAATGGTAGCTTTTTAACATTATTGTTTACTCAAATATTTCATTATTGAAATAAAATTAATAGATAGTTTGACTTCTACTTTTACATTTTATTACTAATCCATTTTCATTTGTTCAAATTTCTGCTACTGATATCTAATGAAAGAACTGTGTTAATGGACAGTTTAGTGAAAAAAACTACTTCTGTGTCATCAGTCCAAACTGCAGTTATTGCTGCTATTTTTTCCACTAAATTTAAAAATTAGTATAGGTATGTACATTTCAGGTACTTTTATGCTTTACTAAATCCATGTATAGTCTGATCCCGGAAAATTGCTGTACATGTATCAATATCCATATCATAAAGATTAATCTGTAAAGCTAAAATAATTGTAGAATAATATCTGAGAAATTAAAATAATATGAAAGAGATCAGCCAGAGATGAAAAACTGCAACTAAGCCGTTAGTAATCCTCTAATGCAGTAGATGTTCTGAGAAAGATGAGTCAAGGGCTTTAAAATGAAGGCAACTAAGGCTTAGCCTCTAAAGCAACTGTTTCTTCATCAGTTTTAAATACTGTTATCAAGCCATAGCATGAAAGCATGTGGAAAAACATATCAATACCCAGAAATCGTGAGAAAAATCTATTGATTCCGAATTTTTAAATTCCACAGAAAGATTGCAAAGGAGAATGTACTTTATTTCACTCCAACATACCAAGCATCTGTTACGGGTACTTGAAGAAATGACTTATCAAATCCATTTTAACGGAGAGAACATTTGGTATTTCTGATTGTGAGTGAGTCCAAAAGCATTCAAACTCACAGTCATGACCCTGACAGTAATTCAGTTGGTTGGACCCTGGTGCTCATGATGCCCAGGTTGTGGGTTTGCCCCTGTATAGGCCCTTCACTTAAGAGCTGGACTTGATGATACTTGTGGGTTCCTTCCAACTCAGAATATTCTTTGATTCTGTGATGGTTTTTTCATCCTTGTTTTTGTCCTGTGAAGAGAATAGTTTTAGAAAAGAACTTCTCTGTTTCTGTAACTTTCCAAAGTTCTAGATACACCAAACCAGATCTATTAATTTGCTTAAACTCTGATTGTTCAGGTTCTGAAGATATAATTCTTCTCTGTTGTTGGATAATACTTCTTGGAAAGTAATGTAATACAGACTGATGACACAAAATATAATTTTACAGCAAAATGCTAAAAGATTATGAGAAAAAATAGAGTTAATTATGCCTGTGATTATCAATCTGACAGTTTCTTGGAGAAGAAAACAACATTTGAATATTACAACACATCTAACAAGATAGTTGACATGCTTTTCATCTTTCTTTTGAAGGTCTTTGTTTTGGGCTTCTTTGTTTGGCTTGTTTACAATTTAGAAAGGCAGCTGTATGATACCTTGGCTCATTTCTCAGTTACATGGATTTACCTGGCAGTTTCCATTGGCTAGACTTTCAAGTACTGATACACAAGGAGAGAGGGAAACATGGAGGTCTTATTTAGGAATTGCAAATGATCGTGTAGAGCCTTGATATCTAACTGAAGAAAGTGAAGTTCCTGAGATGAACCTGCATTTGCAGGTTCACCTGAACCTGCAATACAGAATCCTGTCACTTAAACACCAGCTTTCTCTAGTAACATCCCAGCAACTCTGGAAAAGGAATTACTTCACCCACCATGAAATTCCAGTACATCTTTTGATCTGTACACCATTTTTTGACAAATAAAAGATTATTTATGAATTTTTCAGACAAAGTATTTGTTATCCTCCAAAACATAACCAAAGCAGAATCTTAGAAGCTCTGAGCAATTTCAAAGTATTGGATCCTCGGTGTGAGTTTGAAATGTCTTTACAAAAAGAAAACAAAACAAACAAACAAACAAACAAACAAACCTGAATGTTCTCTGATTCAAGTAGAGATATTTGGGATACTAAGTTTCATTACAGATTATTTTAATAAATATAATCCATATGTAATATCACAATTTAAAAATAAAAAAAGAGAAATGTTTAATACAACTTTAATTTAAATAATATTTATTATAGTCATATAGCTCAGTATAAATATTCTCTGTTCTATCACATCAAGAGACTATCAAAACCTGCATAAATAATTAACAGATTCATTTTACCCTTTCAGCAACACTTACATCAGTTTTCTCTTCAGCTAAGATTATGGCTCTATTAAAAACTGCCTGCCTGAGCAGTTCTATAAAAATGCTGCAGAGATGAATCTGTAACATTATATGATATCAACTACATTATCATAAAGAAGCAGTAAGAAGTAAATAGATGGAATGATAGTCTACCATGTGAACCACACAATCAGCTTAGAAAGGACTCTAAGAAACCAATACTCATCTGGGTCATTCTTTTCCAAGAGCTAGATTTTTCATGGAAATGAATTTCCAAGTTCTAAATCACTCAAATGAAAGTGCTTTATCCTCTCCAGCTGGGACTTCTAGTTATTTCCTCACCATTCATTTGTTGTCATGCTCAGCCCAAATTTACTTTTTCTTAGTTTCATACTATTATTCTCAGTTATTCTGACAGTTTATAACAGTGAACTTTATGAAACAGTTCCACGATTTGTTTAAAAGAAAGAATAAACTTTTTTATATGCCCGTGCTAAAAATGCCGATCTACAGAACTTCCCAGTATTGCCATACAAAAGATCTCTGAAGTTCTCTTTTTAAATGTATTAAATTGCTTGATAACAAGATACTTGCCTGCAGCTTCACACACACAAATACATATGCTTGCATACCTCTATTTAATTTTAGAAGTCCAAGCATCCTTACTACCTCATAATTTTAATCTAAATACAGCTGTCTTCAAAGAACTTATGAAATTACACATCTACAGATAGAAAAGAATGAACCAAAATATTTACATTTTTCTTTGCTATGGAACAAAATATATGAAATCCTAGTCCTCGTTCATATCTAAGCTCATTTGGTGAAAGTGGATATGAATGTTGTTTGCTGTCTCTTTGTGGTACATAAGCAGTATACAGAAGTCAGTGAGAATACTAAAGAATATGCCAGAAAGATCACTGGCATAGACAAACATGGACAGTTATTAAATGTTTGCTCAGTTCAGAAGATACCTTGGACTGTTTTGTCATGCTGTGGCTAGAAACAAAGACAAAGCCAGTTTACTGCTGTTACTTGATGCCTGGTCTTACAAAAACATGGAATGTGACTTGCAGTTCATTGGGCCTAATGTGGTATATTTTTCCTTTAAAGTATCTGTTTACTATAAAAAGGTCTTTATATCTATGTTATGCAGAGTGATTTATTTCTCTTGCACTCTTTCCTGTTGCACATATGATTTCAATTTGGGTGGAACTCTTTGGTGCAATCCCAAATTTGAAATTAGTTAAGCCAAACTTCCTATTAATTTGCAAAACCCAAAGTTTGTTGCATGAAAACACATTTAATCAATTATACAGATCTATGTTGTTAATACAATTACATTATAATAGTATAACTAAACTCTGGACAAGGATAGTATTACATACTTGAAGAAGGAATTTTGATGTTCAAGTTTAAATTGGAAGAATATTTTTTGAATCCAAGAGAGCTAAATGTACTTTGTGAGTGACACACACAGTGTTTGCAAAGAGACAGGGTACACTAAAGTATTTTGCATAATTCCTTTGATTTTTGTGGTAATCTTGTAAGGTGGAGAAAGTCATGCTTTCTCAAACTGTGTTGACGTTAATAAACAACAAATAAAAATAGTGATTTCTTACTTGGAATGAAACAAAAAGTCTGCAAGAAATTAATCTCTAAAATCATGAATAAATGAAGAGAATGTGTCAACATAACACATGCTAAACTATAAATTTCAGCATAAATTTGTAATTTTGTAGAGGCTTAACTTTAAGTCTCCACTGTATCTAGATTCCTTTTAAATTGCCATCAAGAGTGGCACAAAGATAATATTGGTCCCCACTAGCTTCTCTCTTTTGACATAGTGCAATACCTTACAAAACATTTGAGCTCTGCACAAATGTGCACAACATTGGACAGTATTTAAAAGCTATGCAAATCAGATTAGAATATGGGTATAAATATGCTAATTCCTGCACCTCCAAACTTTCAATCCTCTAATAATGCTGAAGAAAAATTTAAAAAGCAACAAGTGTTTAGAAGTACACAATAACACAAAACCACAAAGACCACACACACTGCTTCCTTCACCCTGAAAAAAACCCCAACAAATAGCAGTCATCTTTAGTTTCCCCACGGCAGGCTTGCAATTTAGGAACAGAAAGTGTTGACTGCTCATCTTGTGTAATCTTCAATGTTTTTAGAATCAATATAGCTTGCAGAATTCTTCACTGAAAAGGTAGTTCAGATCAGCTGTCCTTGTCTCTGGAGTATTCAGTTGACCAAGCTACTTCTATCTTGATACATCCTTCTTCTAAATTAACCGTTCAGGTCCTGGGCTCAGGAATGGATCAGTTTGATCTTTCATCAGAAGAAAAATTTGAAAATTTTGTTATTGGCTTTTGCTCCTATTTCTTGCAGACTACTTCTTATTACAGCAATGAAAAAAATTGCCATAACAGGTCAAGTTTTGCCCTCACTCATCCTTAATACATCAGTTGTGTTAGATGATTCTACACTTCTGAGGTTTTTTTTGATCACAGGCATGATCATTTCTTACAATGTCAGAATTTCTGTACGACCGCAGTTCTTTTAGGGCACAAAAAGTTTTAAAGAGCAAGCTATTTTCATTTTGATTGAGCAAGAAATCTTTTTGCCCTCAGCAGCAAAGGTGAATCATCAAGCTATCTATTAGATGTTAACATATATGCCTCTACAGGTAAAGTAAATTAAAACTAATGCATGCCACAAATCACTCAAGGCTCTTTTCACTTACAGCTTTGCTCTATAACATAGGTGAGGGCGAGAAAATAAGCAGGTTGAATAAATTTCACCTCAACAGTGGTTGTTTGCTCAATGTTTAGGCAAGCATGGGGCTGTGCAGGCTAACAGAGAAGGGTCTAGGTCTGTTTGGAGGTCAGCTAGGTCTGTTTTGGAGCTAGAGTACACTTCAATCCACAGACCTCTGGTGGCTCTAGAAAGACACAAGTTAGGCACTGGCACTTTTTCTGCCCCTTCTTTAGGCAAGACAAATATTCCTACATTATGCTGTTTCTGCTGCAGCAGTGTCAAAAGCTCAGAGGCCTAGAAATGGCTCATGTAGCCAGAGATGAGGATACCAGGTTGAGACAGTCGTAGAATCAATTTAGTATGTTGAATTGTACGAGCAAGAGAGAAGAGATTTCAAAAATATAATAGAACAGGTATATTATGACCTGGATGTGCCTGAACATAGGCACACACTTATGTTTAAGTTTTATTTATGGCTGAATGACTTAAATCTTTATTTATTTGTATGTTGAACATAAGATTAATAGCCAGTAGGACAAAAGAATTTACTATTGTTCTGAATGAATCTTTAATGTTATAATCACAGAACTCAAGGCTGAAAGGGATTTCTGAATGTGATATGGTCCCATAGCAATTAGACTGGGTCATTCTGGGCATTGTCTAGTTTAACCCTATTCTCGTTACCATCTCGCTGCACATGGGGCAAAAGTCAAATAAACTTTATATAATCTCCTGTTTAAAGGATTTTTCTGCCTATGAATTTCCCTTGCCTTAGAAGCAGAGTCTGCTAACAGCAAGTGGGTGTCCTAAAATACAACAAAACTAATGTTACTGCTTCTGATGTTGGTATTTATGTAGGTGCAGTGCAGATGGTGTAGGCAATGGGATTGTTTTTCAGATACATTCACATTACATTCTAAGATTTTTTTCTCCTACTAAAAATATTTGTTTATTTTAAATGTACCAGATTCAAAATTCACAGGAAATGACTCTACTATTTTAAATATACTCTTTCAGTGATGTTTTAGATACTCTAAGCAGGGATGTCTAAACCAGGTACAGGGTAATTCTCCCTGTCTTCTAATACTGGTCATGTTGCCCTCTGGACTTCCCAAATATCCTACAGTCTCTAGGATAGCCTTGATTATTTCTGCTGAATTCCTCCATTCTTTTTAAGGATTAACCCCTAGCAGGCACTCAAGACCCTCACTCACTCCCCACAAGTGGAATGGGAGAAAGAATCCAAAGGGTAAAAGTATAAAAATTTCTGTTTGAGATAAAAGAGCCTTATGGAAAACAAAAGCTATTTGCAAAAGCATTACAAAGGAATTAATTTGCTGCTTCCCGTGGTCATACAGGTGTTCAGCCTTCTCTGGGAAAGCAGGGTTCCATCACACCTGACCATTACTTGGGAAGGCAAACACCAATGACCCTGTGTCCCCTCCATATTTCCCACAGCTTTTGTTATTGAGCACAACATCATATGGTATGGAATATCCTTTTGGTCAGCTGGGGTCAGCTACCCCAGCTGTATCCTCTTCCAGCTTCTAGTGCACCCCCAGCCCCCTTGCTTGTAGGGCAGTGTGAGGGGCAGAAAAGGCCTTGATGCTGTGTGAGCACTGCTCAGCAATAGCTAAAACATGCCTGTGACATCAGCACTGTTTGCAGCACAAATCCAAAACAAGAACCATACAAGTTACTATGAAGAATATTGACTCTATGCCAGCCAAAATAAACATACTTAATAAAAGTTATAACTTATGGCTGAGTAGCCCACTTACGCAAAATTTACAACAGAGTTAAGGGCTTCAGAATGGGATTCTCGCATCAACAGGCAGAGCAGGGCTTTTCTAAATACTACTGTTCCCTCTTTTCTTTGCTGTTCTGTATGTAGTGGAGTCCTCTGGTGTTATCAGAGGTGCATAGGTCACTGACATATTCTTTCCAAGGAGATAAAACCGTACCAAAATCCTTACAGAAATACCTATTTTCTGTGTGAATTTTCAAAGAATTGTGCGGCATCCTTTTTGTGTCATGCCTTGTGCTTTCAGAAAAAAAATGCAAGCACCAGCTTTGCTGCATGTACTTGGTGAAATCTGCAAGATCCAAAGGTTTCAACTATTTTTTGCCTAAATTGAAGCATTAGATGAGTTGGAAAAGTTTTTTATATGAGGGTTTTTTTTTCTTATCAGTCAATATTAGGTGGAGTTTTATTTGTTGGGCTTGGCTTAATTTATTTTATTGTTT
Source organism: Cinclus cinclus (assembly GCF_963662255.1). Classification (NCBI taxonomy): domain Eukaryota; kingdom Metazoa; phylum Chordata; class Aves; order Passeriformes; family Cinclidae; genus Cinclus; species Cinclus cinclus. The sequence continues at coordinate 51,599,853 of NC_085049.1, read as the reverse complement.
GAAATCTGAGCTGCTGAAAACATTGTTACCTGAGAAACCTCAGCCTTCATTTATAATCAAAAAAGTTTCTAGCCTTCCAGACTGAATATTAATTGCAAGATAAGCATTCCCAGTGAGGCAGAATACCCAAGAAACTCAGTAACCCTGACATGTGCTCTGTTCCAAATTTCATCTTTTGGGTGGGGTGGGCACAAGGTGTGGTACTAAAATAACTTGAGTGCCTGTGGCTGGCAATACTGAATTGAAACCTCACAAGAAGAGTTTACCCCCATCATGCATTAAAACTTGTTTGTGAACAAAAATATTTTATATTAGCATATATACTTTACAGTAATTATCCCTACTGAGCTGCAGCATGCTCTTTGTTAGTCATCTTTTTAGACAGAGCTCTAGCTTCCTTTTTTTCTATCTGGCTCATATAGCAAATTCAGAATTTTGCTAATAGGATCATCAGGGACCTCACTCCCACCTTGCACTTCACTAATATGACAAGAACTTCTGTTCTTACTAGAATGAATGAATAAAAATGTAAAAGCCATTCACAACATTTATATAACTTTGAATAATTATTCTGCTTTCTGAAAACTTAGTCCCAACTCTTGGAAAGTCAAATCAGGCTTCTGGGACGTTGTATTGTGTTTCATTACACATTGCCTTTTCTGAGGTAACTTCCTTCCTGTGGGATAGTTATCAGCACTGTGCACACTGTTCCTGATGGGTCATTATCATCATTTTAGTACTGTGATACTAATGTTGTTTGTTTTAAAGAGCTATTCCCGTGTAATGAAGTCTTTAATACCATGGTTACTTATTTGCTATTAAGATTAGAAACTAGACAGTGAAATCAGCTTCATCATACAATTAATTGACTATAATACTTGAAGTGACCAGTATAGGATATGAAGAGAAAATGAAATCCTAACGAAAATTCTTCAGTTGAAACTGAAGAAAAGTGGATATACATAACATACTGAATGCACAATACTTGCTTCTCTATTTTTTTCCAATTTTAAACTACCCTCAGATTTAGCCACTTAAATTGTAATGAATTGTAGTCTTCTGAGGATTATCCAGGCATTCTTGAGTTTCAAACAACGTATTAAACATACAGATTTTTCTCTTATTCAATCCATGAAATTAATTAAAACATATCACACGGATGATGAAAAAATAGTAATCATCTCTCTCAGAATTAAGATACTCAGTGAGTGCTCTTTTGCATTGTCTCAATTGCTAAACATTTTTTTCTTTGATCAAAAGAAAGAATTCAAGAAAACTTGTAAAGGAGATTTGTTACTTTGGATGAACCTGCATTCGGGTTCCATTCTGCAATCTGTTAGCTAGTTTTGGTTTGCAGTTAAGATCGCAGAATTTCTAAAGATATTTTTAATCTCCAACACAGAATACTTGATTTTGAAAGCAGACCTTAATTATGTCCAATAAAAAACTTCATAAAATCTTTATAAAATTTTCTTCTAGACAAGAGATATTTAAATACAAGCAGAAGATAGGAGTTTAACACGAGATCAATTTACAAATGAAAAGCTGAATCCAAAGTTTTTCACGTCTCAAACAGTGAGGATAAATAGAATAATACAAACTGAAGGAAAAATTGGGTAAGGAGGTAATGAGGAGTAGATAATGCTGAGAAGGTCAAAGAATTTTATGTGTCTGACTAATGCAATTAAGGACAAATCAAAAGGATAAAATTCCCACCCAGAATTTTGTTTCATAGAACAGGAGAAAAAAAAAAAAGCTGAAGAATTCTTTATAGATGAAAATCTAGATAAAATTAATCTCAGAATTATGTCTAAAGCAAGCTCAGAGTCGAGAATTATATTTTTTTTTTGAGGAGCAGAGGGGTGAGCAACATTTTTTGGAGGCTGTAAACTTGAAATACTTTCCTCCCTTTAAAAAGTGGGAAAAGAGGGGAGAAGATACCTGCAAGCTGAGTATGGAAAAATACTGAAAAATTTTCAGACTATTTGTAAACTCCTAGAAAAATAAGAGGCTGCATTGGTTTGGTCCAACTTGCTGCTGAGCAGCTGTTGCTTGACATCTGCAGTGGCCAGTGGACAAAGAGTAGCAGAACTATATCTAAAATCTTACAAAGATATCGGCATACAAAAAATAGACAAACAAACAAACAAACAAACAAAAAAGAAACACATCTGACACCTAACAAGTCATCTAATGTTAAGAATAGTCTAAATGAAATGGTTTAGTAGCGAGGCCATAATTAGCTGGATGATCACATCCAGAAATATTATTAATGGTTCAAGATAGAATAATACTTGCAATGAACCAACCTTACACAGGCATTAGTCCAGGAAGTATACTGGCATATATTTGATTAATTAGAACTACTTTTATTGTTCAGATATAGAACTGGGAGCAAATTCACATGTAAAAACATGGAGACCAAGCTATAGTTAGTACAAACAGGTGGTCTCAATTTAGGTGGTAGTTCAGAATAAAAGTAGTTTGGGGAGGGTGCTAATAGCCTGTCAAAATAGGTTTGTTCTTTACACTTGCATGTAAATGACCAATTTCATGCTGTAATAAAAATGGGAGTTGTACTTCAGGCATTCAAATCCTATATTTTCACTCTCATATATAATATATAATTTTTAATTTCTGTGCTGTAACCTTTGTACTTCAAGCATAATGTAGAACAATTGGAAAAAAAGTGGGAAAAATAATCAAGAATGGTTCAGGGTTTAAAAGCCTTGATTTTTAGAAAAGACTGGACTACTTGGGCTCTTTAGCATCTGCAGACAAAGACAGAAGAGGAACATGTTAATGGCATTCAGCTACATAAAAACTGCCTCAAATAGAAAGGAAAGAATCACTTTCTTATGTTCATGAATAACAGAAAAAAATGAAGAGCTTACCTTGCAGCAGTATTTACATTACACATTGAAAATCTTAGTATTAGACAGGCAACTTTTAAGCTAGCCCAAGATATAACTGCTTGAGAGAGGAAAGGAAGATGGCTAAGCAATATCCTGAAGTCCCTTCCAGCATTCTTTGTATGGTTTTATGTTCCTCCTCTGTGGAGCAGGAGCTCTGGGGCTCAAAAGACATTTCTTTTCTGAGTTCTTTCATCCTATCCTTAGGTGTTATGCACCAAATGGGGTTGTGATGAAGTAGTGCAGTACCAGCTTCGAGAAATGCTATACTGCAACTTATGTCCTGCATAACAATCCAGTGTTGGTAGGTGAATGGAAATTTTGATTTTTATAATTAAAAAAACACAGAAATCTATTTTTAAAACTAGTCATTTTTTCCTGATGAATTTTATTATCTTTCTCATGAAAAATAATTTTACATGTCACAGGTTTAAAATGTGAGCATTTGGATAACAACTAGTAGTAATGAAAACAGAGTAGCTTTTAACAAATTTAGGAATAAATCCTGTAAAAAATAAATAATTAACATCTTCATGTGGACTTTGATAGCATTTATCAGCTTTATCAGATATCTCTGAAAAACATACATGATGACTTTGGGGCAGACAATATTAATAATTTTGTGTGCAAAAAACATAAACATGAAGGCAGTGAGAAGAGGCATGAAGTACCATTTTTTGTGTGCCCACAATGTATATGGTATAATTTTGATGAAGTACTGACATCTGTCTTATTAGTACCTGCAAATGGAGAGGTAGATTTATAAGTTGGATAGTGCCATTTAGAAAAAAAAAACACGAGGGTTTTTTGTGTTAAATTACTCAAGTACATTAAAATCTTCAGAAACAAAGGCCAAATAAAGAAAAAAGGGTATTGGTTAAAAGGATTGGATATCTTGACAAAGTTTTGGGTGATAACATTTGATAATAATGAGTTTAAATTACTCTTGGCTATGATTTAAATTACTTAACATTTTGTGTTTTACAAATAATGAAGAAATGCAATTTTTCAACTATTTCTGGACAGCAGTGGTTGTTTTGGGAATTTCAGAAGTTGAGGTACCCTAAAGATGTATCATTTTTGGAGGATGCATTCTGACAATCTGAGCTGGATTGTCAGATTGTTGGAACTGGAACTGGAACACCTGAAGACTGAGAAATCCAAACTCGCAATCACTTTCCAAAATTCTGAATTATTGAGCTATGTCCTAGAGACCTCATAAACATGATAGAATGATCAGATGATAAGTGATCAACAGAACAGGGAAAGATGAATTTAAAATGGTCAAGACAGATAGCAGGAACAGCTAACACATTCAAGTAATGCGTGTAAGAAACACTTCATATCTCTTTCTGCCATAGGCAGGGTTATTCAGAAATGCAGTTTTATATACCCCATGCAAAATTGCTAAATACCTAATGCATATTAATTATACAATTATAACTGTCTATATAAAAAATGGAAATACGACCGGTTTCTTAAGCTGCAAATCTTTCAGCACTTTTTAGAATAACCCATATCATGTTATTTTATCCACAGAAGTGAAGTTACTGCAAATACCTAATCTAAAGCATGAAAAAAAATAAGATTATATTTTCACTTGAAAATATATAGGATTAGATATCTGTTGTGACCTGAAAATGGATAGTCCTTCATTTAACACTGGCCTAGCTTCCAACAGAATCCTCACTAAAGTGAAGGTTGTTGGTCTGCAATAGGAAAATTAAGAATCACTACAGTCATCTCAGCAGAACTGTATATCATTTAAAGGGAAATTTCATCCACATAGTGTTTTTTGTACTTGCCTCAAAAGTTGTCTTTTTTTTTAATACTAGTATAAGTTTAAAGAACAGATAAGTTCCTAATTTTTCTTGAGAACTAATAGGCTAACACTAAATGACCATACTGAAATAAATATTTGTGAATAATTGAAAAATTCAGATTTAATAACTCATATAATGATGAAAGATAATAAACAGAATAACCAAAAATTACTGAGTAATTGGATGTTCCTCTAGGAATGAAAATCTGTACCATGGAGGCAGTAGCTTCTCTACAGGGATCAGTTAGGAGCTATTCCATTAAACCCAGAGAAGAAAAATAACAGCCTGATATAAATTAACACACTGTAGAATAAAGGGGTTGTTAGAGATAGAGAACACTGTGAGGGTTCCCTCCTCTGGATTTTAATGTGATATTTTTGTCTGAGTGCATATTTTTCAATATATTCCTTATTTCTTTGCTTCTGAAGGTAAATTTTTCAGAAGTAGGATCTGGTTTCTTGTCTGGTTTGACTCCATGATTTTTTTACTCTCTCAGGCGTAAATTATTTATAAATAAATAAACAGCTGAGGTCTTATTTATGGTTAAGGAAAATCGAGACATAGAAAGAAGAAAGGTCACCTTTTCAAGTGTTCTGCTTTCAAAACTGCTTCTGATCTGTTCGGGCCCGTTGAAGAAAATACTGCACTAATTTAGTCAAGCTACGTATGGCCTGCAGAGCTTAAACAGCGGCTGGCAACAGCTTTGTGTTGGCCAGTGCTCTCTGTATTTGCATTGTTCAGTCCTTTCACCTTGGCAGCTATAAACATAACATGAAGATTATCTCAGTCGTTAGAGAATTTATTCACACTGGCTGCCCAATCAGGTTGTGGGCAGGGAGGCAACAGTATATGCACAACCCATCTGCAGCCTCTGGAACCAGTGGGATGACTCGTATTTCCATAAAGTACTTTTGTGCCGATTCCCTGCACAGTATCTCCTTACAGGAAAGTTTTCCAAAACAAATTGTCAGTATTTCTCAAAAGGAAAGCATTATTGTTGTCAAGTAACTGTCTAAAAAGACAAGACCATAAGGAGCTAATAATGAAAGCTCACCATTGGCATATGTGAAATTCAAGTTCATCTTGGAAATTATTCCTGCATTACTAATCAACTAATAACATAATGTCTTCCAAGTATGTGTGCTAATAAAGACTCTGGGGAGGTAAACAAAAGAATTATGCCTTTTCTTTTGCCCAAGAGAGCCAGGCTTACAGCAGAACATATGCAATTCTGATGTGCTACATTGAAAGAGGGAAAAGATCCTGAGTGTGTTTCATATCTTCAGACTATCTGCTTTTACTCTTGGCAACTGCAGTCTTCAGCAACACAAGAATCTCAGCCATTTAAATAGAGGGCAATGGAGGTTGCACATCACTGTATTTTAGTTGATATAGTTCTCTGGCATAACCATAATAATGCTAAGCAAGAGGTTGAGCAGTAGGATTCATAAGGGTCCTTTATATCCCTCTTAATTTAAGAGTTTATGAAATCACAAGTTATTATTTATCCTTGAACTGGGGTCATTCAGCTTTCTTAGTACTAAACAGAATAAATCACCCTAGAGGGATCTTCAGTCAAGTCTTGAGTATTGTTGAGCAAGACAGCATGTTTGACTTCTAAAATGCAATGCTGAGACCATGTTCTGTAGTATAAACTCCCTCTAAGAGAACTTAAACAGCAGTTAATTTTAATCTCCTGAATCAGTAAAACCACCATGGGTTATATGATGTCCTCTTCCATGTTTATTTAGAATCTGTTTATATATCCTTCAGTGAGAGCTTCTGGTTAAAAGGGTTATTTATTTTTTCCAGTTCAGCTTATCTAAGAGGTATCAAAAAAAGAACTCCAGTAAGGGGTGCTAGAAGGTTTAAAATTGTTCTTAGAGAAATTCTTAATTCTCTTTAACTCTGTTGATTTTACAGCTTGTCTATATTACATAGATATTTTTAATGAAATGGCTTTCTACAACTTTTTTATCCCATTTTTTCATTCAGTTGTGTTGAACACTTTCTCTGGGGTGTATAATCACCAGAGATGTAACCTGCTAATGCCAGCTATTTTAATGACTCTACTCCATTCCCTATAGAGTTTTTCCATCTCTAGAAATACTGCACTTCATTTCAACTGTGCCCACTGAAAACACGTACTTCAGCTCAAGGACCCAGAAGCGTTATTTTTCACCCTCGAATGTGGATTGTTCCAGTTCTTATAATACAAAAAACTCTCCACCCTTAGAATTTCAGCAGCATTATTTTTGCAGATATTAAATTTCAAGCTTTCTGGAGCTGTGCTGTCCAAGATGTGCCTAGAATATTTCAATAACTATTGAAAGAAATGGGTTAGTCTAAGAGGACTAACTCCATAATTTGTTAAATGATTTCTGAGTTTTCTAGTATTAAAATTCATTAACAACTTTCAATGGTACATATAACTATGCATCTCAGTTTTTGAGTCAGAAAATCATGGTTTCAACTTCATTTTAGGGGAAAATGTTATAAAAAAGTAAAAAATATCTTTGCTTGTGTTTTGGATATTAGATTAGATTTTTTCAAGGCAAGTAATAGAAGCACTTGGATACACTAGGATTTGATTTTCCTTTATCAGGATGATATTGGAAATAGGCTATTGCAGATAGCTGTCTGAAATACTTGATGTTCTGTGGCAAATCTAATGGAAAGTGGGAAGTTAGGAAAGATTAGGGAAGAAATGGAGTTCAAATAAAATTACTTTTCATAGTATATAAATCCAGAGTTCCTGCCCTTTGAATCATGTATGCAGCAAGAGCAATCACATCCAAGCTTTATGTAAAAAACTGAGAAAAGATGACAGAAAAGTGAATCCAGTGAGTTGCATATCAGTTAGTATAAATCTGCAGATCAAACAATCAACATCAATTTAATTTACTGTATCCATTTATATATGCGTGTAAGGTGTGTAATTAATTTATTTGTGACTAAATGTAAGCCTAAAGGCATATAGTCTCCTAATATGATATTTTGCCTACTTTTGAGGAAGAAGGGGGAGAAACAACAACAATTTAGAGGAAGGTGTACACAGCTGTTCAGATTTTATTAAGTCAGCCTCTGTCATGAGCTAAATGTACAAAAATGTGCTTAAAATACAGTGCAGTAATATATTTCTTGTGAATGCAATGATACTAAATCATTCGTGGAACACACATAGTTTGTTTATACTGTCTATTTTATTTATTTTAAAAATGACAACAAAAAGAATCAAGAAAGTTTGGATAACAGGTCAAGATTTGTCATAGATCACTTGCATAAATGTGGGCATTTGATTTGTGCTTCATATCCTGTCTATTAAGTTAAATACACAGTATTAAAAGGTGCATTTACTTTTTAATTAGATCCAGAAGGTCTCAGTCCCTGTAGAAATCTATTCACAATGTACCAAAGCACTTGCTTCCTGATGTCTGTCCCTGAAGGTGAGCCTGAAACCTTACACCAAGGCGTTATACTGGACTCAGGGAAAGTTAGGCATGTAGATACGGGGTCCAAAGTCTTCATCTGAGCTCGTTAGCGTGCAATACTGGGGGTAAAAATGTGCCTTCAGCCTTTGGCATTCAGTCAAAAAGTGGGACTCTGCAGCACAGTGTTTGAATAGATGAGATCCGTTTCTGATTCCTGCTTTGACTTGCCTTGCGCTTAAATGTCACTGAAACTAGGTTTCAACCAGAATTGCAAGTTATAATTTTCTCATCCAAGTGAGAGAGCTTCTGTTTCTATTTCCCTTTCTTTGCTTCTGGCTTAAGGTTTCTTATGTTTCCTTATGATGGGTAGGTTTCAGCAGGAGCAGAGCTCAGAAGGTAAGGAACAGTCCATACTGGGATATCTATAAGGAATTGATGTGAAATTGGCACTATCTCTTGAGCTCGAAAACAACAGGGCATTTCTGGGCACTTAGAGAAGCAAAACTTCAGGAGCCTGAGAAATGTTCAGAAAAAATTCTGCTTCTTCTAAAGAGTTGCATTTCCTCCATGGCTCAGTGCCCAAATAATAGGGATTTTCAGGATGTTAGTTTTAGATGTGAGTATTTAAACTGTGTCCCAGGTATACATTTTAATTGATTTAGTAAAAATAGGTTGAATCACATCCTCCAAAGAGCAGAAGACCCACTCCACAGGCATTTTCTTTGTAGTAGTTATTTCCTTCCTCTGAAGTAGAAAATAAAATGTTTCTATAGAACAATTTACTCCATCAATGTCTTTCGCATTTGGATGATAAGTCTAGAATGACTTGTATAATAATTACTGCTTTGATATACTCATCCTCATAGAGAACAATTTACTTCATCATCTAAGACATTGATAAGGTTCAGAGTATCAGTAATAATACAGTCAGTACTATTATTAGTGTGCTAAATAAGATGATGCATGAGGGTAAGTCTAGAATGATTTGTATAATAATTATTGCTTTGATATACTCATCCTCATGAAGAACATTTTACTCCATCATCTCAGACAGTGATAAGGTTCAGAATATCAGTAATAATACAGTATTATTGCTAGTATCAGTGTGCTAAATAAGATGGTGCTTTATTGCCAGTAGTCTGAACCTGAAGTGTCCATCAGTTCTATGGGCATTTCACCCTTCTTACTTTTGAGTAAAACATACATTTTCTTCCTCTAAAGAGTCTATTGTTAATGCAAGTATGAGAGAAACAGTAATTCAAATTCATGCATACGTCTTCATCTGTGGACTTTTACATGGTTGCTTCTAAATGTATGCATCTATATATACTGTGTGGACATAATATATGTCAATATATAGCTCAAATGATCTTGCCTTTTTCTGTATGAGTGTTTTATAACATATGTGTACCTTTTTTGGTCTATGTAGCTACTAGTTTTGTTAGTTGGGCTTTTTTTTTTTTTTTTTTTTTTTTAGTTGATCTTTATGTTGTGATTTATTGAGGGACAAAACCTCTAATAAGCTAAGATATTTTCTTCTTTCCCTTCAGGGCAACTGGCCAAAATGACTGAATGTTACTAATCACATAAAGACCTCTACCACAATGCCTGTCCCTCCCTGCCCTATTCAAATTACATCTATGTCCTGCTCTGTATTTTAAATTATATAATGTAATTGTGTATTATAATAAAGTGAGCAACCCAAAAACTTGTGAATGGAAGCAGACTTGCTCATTTGTGTTTGATATGGTCCACCTATTGTTCTCCAAAGCAAGCATTGCCTTTAAATTTGGATCCTGAGACCCAACACTTGGAAATTCAGTGGTTCACTATTGTGAAGATCAGTCAGTGCAGCAAGCAGTACTGCTGAAGCATATTCTTATGAAGTTCTGGGTTTGTTAAAGAAAGCAAGCCTGTGCTCTGTTATAAATGCAGGTCTTCTGAATCTATGATTGATGTTATAGATGTTGCTTTTTAAAAATATCCTTACACTGTTATTATATTTTGCATTTATGAATAAAAATCTTGGCATTCACTTAAAGTTTTTTTCCACAACACACTCACTTAAAATCTTGCTGATAACGTTTGCCACATATGTTGATCTTTGGTTTGACTTATATAAGTCTTGGGCAGCAATCCAAGTATGGTGAAGGCTTACTGTTTAATTTGTTTTATCAACTCAAGTTTTCTTTCAATTGCTGCTAAAAAGTGAAATATTAATCAATCAGCAAACACAGTAAAAATAGTTCTGAAAACAACCTTCAGTAAAAGCTGATATAGAAGCACTGAAGCATGAGTAGCCATTTGCACATTAACTTAAGCAAGCAGCTTAGAGACTGAGTTGCTCAGAAACCAGAAACGATAGCACCTCAAATTAGTTCAAGGAAGAATTAAGCTGACATGGTTTGTTCTATGCTATTGTATTATATTTCTGGAAGTATTTTTAATTACTTGTATTAATCTCTCCTCATTTTTAGTTGCTATGGGTTTTTTTAATACCACTGACATATAGGATACATCTTTTGCTCATACGATCTTTTTTGCATGGTATTAGAAAGTAAAAAAATAGGACTAATCCTGAATCCGACCAAAAATATGCTGAAAATTTCAAACATTCTCATCATGTTACTTTTTAAACAACAGATTTTGGCAAGCAAATAATCTGGATATCTGAGAAAACTACACAGAGTTATCACAGATAAAATAATTACAGAATGGTTAAGGCTGGCAGAAGCTTCTTGAGATTGTCTTGTCCAAACCTTCTGCTAAATAAGGGCTACCTAGAACAGGCTGCCCTTGACCATGTTCAGATAGCTCCAGGAAGGGAGATTCTACATCTCTGGTCAACCTCTGCCAGTTCTGATCAACCTCACAGTAAAATTGTGTCTTCTCATGTTTCAGGAAGAATTTTATACTTTTTGGTGTTGTTTTGTAATGGGAGTTTTGTTTTGTTGTGTTTTGGTTTTATTTGGTTTTGTTTCAATTTGATTTTTTTCTTGGTGGATTTTTATTTTAACTTATGCCCCATACTTCTTCTTTATTTAAATGAAAGAAATCTAATCTTTCTTCCCCTACCAAAAAGCCCTGAAAGACAGTCTCCACTATTTACTTTTAAAAAATAGTGGAACAGATAATTTCTTAATTTTTAGCATTTTCTGAGGAGGAATACTATTTTTTTGTTGTTGTTTTAAAGAAAAATTTTGGGGGGGGGGGGGGGGTGTAGCTCTTCAGCTTTTCATGAATTTTTAGAAACTGACACAAAAAACTTTCCAAGGGTAGGAGACTATAATTCCTTCAGATTTTGCTCTGTAAATAGTGCTGTCATGACTAAATTTCCTTAGATGCTTATTTATATATTTCCATTCCCAAAACTGTCTTCATAAGCAATACCCTAATCAAGTGAACATAGTCACATATGTAATTCATTCACGGATTTGATGGAATTAGTATGCTCTATTTTTCACCAATTAAAAATAGCATTTACTCTTGGGAAGAAACTTCACGGAGTGGGCATTTTCTCAGTTCTCTCTAATACCAGACAGTGGTGCTACCTTCAGCTGAGGACACGACCTTGCTTCATCCAAATTATCTTTCAAATGACCAGAACAATTGAGGCTTATATGTGACTACATTGTCCTTTGCTATGTTTTCTCGGCAAATAATGCATTTGGCAGGTACTTAGGGTTTTAAACATATCTATTTTGTATATAAATATTATATTGGTATTATGCTGTAGAATTAGCATATACAGAGGCTTTCATTGTATATTAAGACCTTTTTATTGTACTTTCATTTTTACTTCCTTTCAACAGCTCTGCTGAGTTATGTATGTTGCATACAAAATGTGTTTACTGAATCTTGAGGTTATGTTTGGCAATGGACCATTCAAATTCAAAGTGGTCATGAATCATAATCATGCCAGAATATGTTGCTTAGCAGCATTATGAGGTCAACATCTCAGAGAGCTACAAATATTGCAGAGGTCATTGTGCCTAGCACGCTCTCATGTCAGAGAACCATGTCATGTGGTCATGTCATAAACACACTAAGCTTCTTTAAAATCAGTTGTGTTGATCTAAGAAAATAAGCAAAGAGCTGTATGAGACTACCTGCATCAAAATTAGTTTTGAATGCATACATTTTTAAACCATATACATATATATAAACCCTATTTTTTTAATTTTTAATTTTATCTTTGGCATCATAGCCAAAGATAAAATGTCATGGCAACAGATGTGTACTAATATTACAGTTATATTGGGATATTCCCTAATCTGTGGGGAACAAGAAGATAAAATTCAGCTCAAAACTGCAACAACACAGGTACAACTCAGCATGAATATAAACTTTTTTATCACCTTCAGAGGAGAAGGAAGGTTGTTTGAAGTACTTAGCTTCCAGTCAGTTCTTGCAAAGGATGAAAAGGTAGGAAAGGACTTAAAAGCTTTTGAATACTATGAATGCACATCAACACTTTAATTTCCTATTCCTGTTTGTTTCAGGGGCTGTTCTGAACAAAATCTTAGTCCAAACACATTTTCAAAAAAACAGTTATGAAAGCACTAATACTGACTGTTAGAGCTGAATTGAAGGATAAACAGAAATATTCCTTCTTCATTCATGATAGGTGACAGATTACAAGTCCAGTAGACAGGCCAGAGTCACCATAATTACCCAATATCACTTTCTGAAGTGTTTTTAAAGGTAAGAACAAAGATTCTAGTCTATACCTGCCTGGGTCTGTGCGTGAGGCAACAAAACCTCAAGGTCATTGTTGACTGCTGATGGGAATTGTGTTAGATCATCTAAGCTTGATGAGAGAAATTAAAAATAAACAAAAAATTGCGCTGCATTCCTTAGTCTTTGGAATCACACAACAAAGTGAAAAGGAAATTATGATCTAAAATATTGTTTATAATTCTGTAGTTACTGAAAATAAAGAGCTCTTTTTTGCATTATGCTACCTTATCCCCTTCTAAATAATTGTTAGATGTTGACTCACGTCTGATTCAGATATACAACAATATTCTCAGTGGGTGGTGCACTAACTTAGGAAATTTTTGCATTGTTCTGGCTTGTCAAGCTTGTATTTTCATGCAAATCTTGATTAAGTTCACTAGAAGAAAAAATATGACTTAATAATTATACCTTGAAGTAGCAAACTCAGCCCAAATTTAAGAAAAGAGAAGATGCACTTCTATATAGGAAGCAGACAGTGTAAAACCAGCTGTTTCTATGACTTAGCTTTCTCTGGCATACCTAGCTTCCTGGTCATGGATTCAAAAATCAAGGTTTATCCTTTGAGTGCTTGGTGTCATTAAACCTTGTGGTGAGCCAGAACACATATGCAGAGGTATCCTTCTCCTCAGCAGCGGGACTGCTCTTGGAAATTTGTATACATTTTTAAAGCAATTCATGTCACACAAGTGACTGCAGTACACATTTGTACTCAGCATATATGTATGTATTTCTGATGTGTCAATATTAACATTTAAACATGCTAATGGTACTACTGAAAAATAATTCAATATTTGTACTTTATTGAACTCAGTACTTCATATTTTCAGTTCTGGGTTTCCTCCCCACGCTGCTATTTCTCTTCCCAGTCTATGTTCAAACATCAAAGTTCAAAAATCAAAATAGTCTACAAACTTTTGAATTGAAAGCAATAACTCTCAGAAGGCATGGAAAGGCATGGATAATATTTTCTTCTTTGTATGATAACCTTGATGGAACTCACACAAAAATCAATAAATATGCTACATTACAATTGTCTTTCTGCCTTATTTTTAAAAGACTTCTACTGAAAACAAATGATTTTTTTTTGTTTACTTGTCATGGTAGGTGATCATCAAAGTAATTCTTCCCAATATATTACTTATCTGTACTAATGACTTTGGATCTTAAATATCAGTGATCCAAAATGAATAGATAAAGGCTTAAAAAAAATTGTTATCAAGAAAGTCTACTCCAATAAAAAGAAAGCAAAGCTGAAATTGAATTTAACATTTGGTAAATTAAGAAAAATTTTAATGCATTGTCAGAAAAAACATACTCTTGAAGTGATTTGTCATTTGATGGGACATAAAGGTGTAGAAAAAAAATAACCTTCTTTTTAATCCAGAAGCATAATATTTTCCATAGATTGGACAGTTAATGCCAAAAGCTTCCATACACAGTATCAAAGTGTATATATAGAAGTATATGTAGAAATATATATAGAAATATAGAAGTATACAGTGCTTTCAATGAGATAATATCATTTAAAATTAATAATTTCCTCTTAAATAAAGCTTTCAGATAATAACAGCATTTTGTAGAAAAGAGGAAATCTTCATTCATTGGTAAGTCAGATGCTTTGATCTGTTGATTAAGCTCCTGTTTAGAATATGCATTCCTTGTAGTCTCTATGGGGATCCAGATAGTGGCATTATGTACAGTGCCTAACCACAGAATTAACCTAATTCTAGTGTATTTTCTGCACTTTGGAAGTTATTAAAAGAGGTTGCTATGGCAATAGCTGTTGAACTCCAGAATAATAAGACTAAATTTGTTCTAACAATCAGAGCTAGGAACAATCACTCCCTATTTATTTGTGCCTGTGACAGAGTTGCAATTGTCAGAAAGTCAGCCAGCCTTATAATTTTAACAGGACTCCTGGGAGGAATGGAAAGTACAGCTTTGCAGGTGTGGAACAGAAACACAGAGAAGCCAAGTGATTTGGTAGTCTCACAGAAGGTCTGATGGACTGGGGAATTATTAAAAACCTTCCAAGCCCAAACACAAGTATCCAATGTAATGAATTATCCTTTCTCTCATTTAACCTTTGTGTGTGTAAGTGAGTCATCTTCCATTTAAGGCCAGGTTAAAGTGTCCTAGAATTTGTTGCTCTGCTGGTATCTAGAAGCAAAACACACAAACAAGCAAGCAATTAAACAGACACCAAAATCTGACTCTGTTGATTATAGATGCCCTAGTAAAGTAATCGGGGCCTGGAAAGAGACTTGCTCACAAGTAGCTGTATGCCTTAGTAGCACTGAGTGACATCAAACTGTTAGCATGGTGCAAATAACCCACCGTTGTTCGACTGCGCAGCTCCTGCCAATGTTTGGCCCAGGGCCACAAATACTCTCCCAGTCAGTGCCAGAGCATGATCCCAAGCCCGGCAAGGAGCAGGGAAGACACTCCCTGCCAGATGGCAACACAAGGTTCTTACTAGAACCTAGAGCAAAAGAATAGCTTTTCACTCTCTTGCTTACCCTGAAAAAGAAGAAAGAACAAAGTAAATGAGAAGCTTTGGATGGTACAGTAAATTTTATTTGCTGTATTATAGACTGGTTCTAAGGGCAAATAGGCAGGGAAATCTAGATTTTATAAACTTATTGTGATTAAAATTTGGGAAATTTCAGTTCAAGGGTAATTTCTGGGTGTTTGAATAGGCTATCTTACACAAATACCTTATGTAATTGATGGCTTCTTCTTCCTTTAAATTCTTTACAATTCCTCCAATTTTCCACAGTAACTGCGTACCATAGAAATGTGTATTGAACATTTTTTTAAATTTAATCTAGATACAGTATACAGAGCAAATAAATTCTGCTTTCAGTATATAAGCTTGTTGGGATGAAGGATAAAGCATCAGAGAACGAAAAGTCTCTGAAATACTCCTTAGCACAATAATTAGGAACAACGTTTCCTAAGACCATGAAGGCTACCAGAGTTTTTAACCTATTGGAAATCAGTTCCCTGATCAATGTCTGTCACTCCTCTTCAGCTGTATGTGCAGCAAAGCACCATTTGATTTAATGTATTTTTTATCACAGCAAGAGGTTTTTAGATTTATGGAAGAATATTGTATGAATCCTCATCTTCTCTGAAATTGCATAAATCCATTTGTTCCCCTGAACTATGCATCCATGAAAGTGTGCTATCATATGATTAACTTAATAAACCTGACTCCATTTCTTGGTATTTTATGAAATATCTATTTAAATTTAAAGGTAATCCAGGTAATGCAAACAATTTTGGGAAGAAGTCATGCTTTTGGAGTGCTTGTAGGCAGACAATTTACTAATGAGTCACTGTAGTTGCCAGGAAATGGATTGAATAAGCAAGTTTTGATTAGTTTGTATAAATTGAGTCAAACACTGGTTACCAGTTTATGTACACAAGGCTGTCTGAGCATACCAAATGGTGGGTAATGCTTCTTGAAATAGCAATCTAATGTCCTATGTATGTGGGAACATTAACCTAGTGGTTCAATGCTCTTTAGTGATTGTAAAATTCATTAATATGTGCTGTAAGAACATTGCATATTGCAATTCAAATACAGAGAACAGTCAGAAATCTTAAGACAAAATATATTTAACTGTTCTTTTCTAACGAACTCTTCTCATTAAATATACTAAAAAATAAAGGAAGGAAGAAAGCAATCAGGGAAGGACATATTTTACGCTATCCTATGAAAAGTGAAAAAAAAACACTTGAATGGTGGAAGGACTGAGATGTTTGCAGAATCACCAGTTTGTACCAAGGAAATAGTACAAACTATACAAATAGTGCAATAGGACTGAAGTGAATTAATTCTCTATAACCTCTTAAATTACCACTGACCCTACTTACAGATAAAAGTACTAGTGATATGATTTACAACTCCTTCATTCCTCTAAATGTATACAAATTCCTCCATTTTCTGATACTTGTTCTGTTTACAGAAAGAACAAAGCATATAAGAACAGAAAATTTACATAATAAAAGTACTTTATATTTTAGAAAATCATGTTAAAACTGCAGCAATTTCTAATAAAGAAATTGTGGATTTACCTTGCTCCTATTATTTATGTACTAATACCTGACCAGTGCTTGTGGTTCCCAGGGCTTCCAGTCCTCCACTATTTATTACTGTCTTTAGTCAGAAATTGAATAGTAATTTGATTGCCTTAGTTCACTATTTAAGAATTAAATTCCACTTTCTTAAATCTGAATGGGCCCCTGATTTTTTTAGTTCTGTGCTTCTCTCAAGGTGCCATTATGATTAATGTTTTCACTACACCTACATTCTTAGATACATGAACCCAGGATAAATATGCCCAATATAAAAATGTATAAACAGAAACAAATTAAAAGATTGTCCTCAAAAAATAAACCAGAAAAAAAAAGAAAAAAAAAGTCCAAAACCCCAACATATATTTAAATTTTTATTAATATGCTGATTCGTATAACATGGCTATCCCATCATTACGCTCTTTTATATGAACCAGTGTCTCTAGAGAGTTTAATTCTGTGTCATTATGCAGTACAGTATAGAGTATAACAGAGAGGAACTGGGGGAAAGAACTGTGATTTAGAAACAGTGAGTTCCTGGCACAAGGTTATCTTTAAAATATGTCTCTTATACTACTTATTTAAGCAGGAGTATTTCCTCCTCTTTTTTCCAATTTGTCCTTGTGAATTTTTATCAAAAATGGCACTTGTTTCAAAAGTAGCTAAAATACTTTCTATCTAGTTCTTACAGTTTATGAAGGATTAGCTAACACGCAACACTCTCTGGAGGACCATGTGAAAGGATGCTCAATCCATTTGGAGACTTCTAAAATATGCTCAAGGAATGGTCCTGAGACCAATTTTGAAAGAAGAGCAGGTACCAATGAAGACAGATGTGAAAAAATTCCCAGCAAGTATCCAAATGGGGTGTCACAAGAACTATTGCATATAATGATAGAGAAGGTTAACCAGGAGACCTTATTATGTATAACAATGCTCTTGACAAAGGTCACTGAGGCAAATTCAAAGATCATAAATCCTTTGTTCCTCAGTACATACCTAACACATGGATATATTTGAAATCAAAAGTTTAAAGAAAAGGAGGAATAAAAAAGTGTTTTATATATCCAAGGACTGCAAGTAGGAGTTAGGGCAATGCAAAGCAGGAAGAGAATTGGAAGCAGAACATAACTTTTGGAGAGCTTTAAATTATAGACTTTCAGAATTTTAGTTAATTTTTAATTTTTTAAGGCCAGCATTAAGCTGCCATGGGGGAAGCCAGAATTTTTTTTCATTACTACTGCTGGGAATTTGCTTTTTGCTTCTATCTGATACTGTCCCCAGACAACATCAGCAGACTTGTCTAAATTGACATTGGATATATTTTAACAATATCATTCCTGAGACCCCAAGAAACACAAAAAAATTGACTAAAAATATAAGACACACCATTCCCCCAAGCTAGGAAGACAGTACAAGACACAAAATACATAAACAGTTGCCTCTAGGAGATAACAGGAAATTAAAAATCAGTATGCAGTATATTGGTCACAGGGATACATACAAATCAGGCACGTATATTGCAATACATTTAATAATTGACAAAGTAAATGGAAGTACTAGAAATAAAAATATCTTGAGGACAAGCTAAGAAGCTTACATATATTTTCCATACAAGGATTAACTGTCTCCATTGCTTTAGTAATGCAAGCAGCTTTCTTTGAAAACAGTGTGAATCAGGTATACTTCATCAGGTATGACCATGAAATATTTAAAATCTGAGCTATTATAATTATTCTCTGTCATTCTTATTCTACTCCTTGTCCAGAGAGATAAGACATTATTAATAGTTGAGGACATACATGCTGTAAATTTCTTGAACAGAATGAGTAATTGAATAAAACATACGCATAAAATCATAAAGATTAAATTGTTTAATTGTTATTTCCTTTGCTATGTAGGCAAAAGATTGTGCTTAATTCTTCTTTCAGCACAGCCAAAATAATTTTATATGGATGTGCTGTTCTCACTGAGTAGGGTGTGGTCTGACATTTTTTGTCTTAACTACCTCTATACCAGGGCTCTGGCAACAAACTTTGGGAACCCAGCTTCTCCTTATGTCCCATCACATGTGAAATATGCAGAGTTCATTGCAATTACCTCTCTTTAATTGTCTGTCATCACTTCAGCCTATGCTGAAAAATAACGAGTTGCAAAGCCCTGAACATGAGGACAAGATCAATCTGTGGTTCATTTAAGTGTCTATCTAACAATATGCTAAGTGCTCTGAACTCTTTCCAGCAGAGCAACTACTTTTGGACTCAGAGAAAAACATTGGAACTGTCCAGCTGAATCCAAGGAGACATCTCTCTCATCCTTGAGGCTAAACAGTTGTTTTAATTGCTGGGCCTAATTATTTTCTTGGATCAGAGACAGCATGCTCAGTGTTTCGTAAGATCAAGATTAGGTCCAGAAAATTTTAGAACTCAATTCTATAGTTTTCTTTTCTAGTTTTCCAGTGCAATTCTAGGAAGTAGTCCAATCTTCATGTGAGCAAAGAGATATACTCAAATTTTCCTCAACATGACTGAAACTGGGGACATGGACCTTTCTAAAGCAAATTGATTTCTGAATTTTAATGTGCTTACATGAAACATTGATTTTTATATCTTTACCTTATCTGTGTATGTACACATTATATATCTGCAAGTACAGTACCATGTGTGATTATTTTACCTTTGAGTCTAAATGAAAATACATCAAAAGTTGCAATGTGGTGTCTAAGTGAATCCCATTATGAACCTAATATCTCTTGTCTTGCCTGACAACTTTATAAATGCAAACAGTGAAAAATTCAGAGCTAAACCCTTAGCTCAAAGCAAATCACAGAATAGTGAACATGGAGAAAATGTTTCAAGCAACCACGGGAAGCATCTGTTCTTTGTGAACTAAAAATTGCATGGAAAAACACATCTGTCCAAAAAATCAGAACACTGGCAGCTGTTATAGCCAGCTGTTACTTTGTCCATTAAAAAAAAAAAAAAGAAAAAAAAAAAAAGAAAAAAAAAGTAAAAGGGTGTTACTTTTAATTAACCATTTCCTACTCCCACTTCTTTGGTGTGTATTTTTGATGCTTTTTTGGTACATATTTTTTTAATTAACGTTAATTCTTGTACGGAAAGGTTTCCTTTCATAGTCTTGGTTGTCTTCAACATCAATTTACTAGTGATCTAAGCCATTATGAATCTCATAACAGGAGACTGAAAGAAAATTTGTGTGGAAGGGGTCTTTAGCAAAAGATAGGCATGAGTCAAAATACCAATGTTTTGAATTCTCATTGAATATTTATTGTTTTCCTAACGGCAAAATCGATTAACCTGCTGAAGGAGTTTGGTTTAACCTTGTTAAAAAAAAATGAGCTGCACATTTGTGTTCATCTAAAATTAAGTATAGACAGGAAAAGCTTAAACACTTTATCTTTGCCTAAGACATCCTCAGTTATCTACAGCTTTTGATTGTTATTGCTCAGAACACTGTACCAATTTCTACTTAGGATGAAGTTGTATAATTTAGGTGGTAAAATATTTATTTAATACCTAAATACTTTGATGCTAGAATGTAGATATTTCACTTCTCAAGAAAAAATATCTTACTATTCTGAATTGAATTTATTGCAGTGGAATTACAGCAATCAAAACAACTTGTGTAATCATACCAGAAGCAATTATTGCATGTAATACACCGTGAGGATTTTACCAATGAAAACATCTTTATTGTGTCACTTTCTTCTGATAATATATTTTTTAAAACGTTCTCTTTTTTTAACCAAGATAATTAGAAATACTTTTAATAAGTTTAAGTGAAGAATAATATGCTTCATATGCTTTCTATGCTCCAGACACAGCCTTGTGACTTAGAGCGATACATTTAAGGAGCACCTCAAGCTTTCAAATAAGTATATTTTATTTATAGAATTCTAGAACAATGCTAATATTTTTCCTACTTTAATTTAATATATCTCAGTTACTTTTATAATTTTCCTTCTGTGCAAGTTTTCATCTAGGTATAATGAATTCACCCAAGGTCCTCTCTGCTAAGGCTGATGGTATTATTTCAATCATGCACAGTACAAAAATAATCTTTCATTTCTTTATTTGAAGTGTCATTTGCTAAAAGTGAGTAGTAAATGAAGGTAGAAAATGTTAGAAAAATTGTCTAGAGTTTGTAAGAGAGACAATAACAACAACTCATTAAAAAAACAAAATGGAAACAAAACAGTATGCATACTCTATGCAAAACTGTTTGGAAAACCTGTTCCTTTTAACAAGTGGGATAGTCATTTTAACAGAAAGTTAATTTTATAAAATGGAAATCTGTAAGTTGCCCTAATAGGCAGCTTTTTGAAGTTGCAAAGACCTGCTTTCCTGCAAGTACCTTGTTCTTACTCTGTAGCAAAATTGATTAACCTTTTCTAATTACATGGACAGAATGTACTGGATAAACTCCACTTATATTTCTCAGTAGTATTGATTATATTACTTTGGTTGCTGGAAACCTGAGAAACTACATAGATATTAGGATTATTTTAATAAACCTGCTTTCATTTTTGAAACTCCTAATGAAGGTTGAATAGTTTTCTTTCTAGTTCTGAGTTTTCACCTTCCCACTTGTGACTTTTTTTAATTATGCTTCTAGAATACAGGGTATTTTCACTCATAATTGCAGAAATTGCAGCCCTGTAGAACTGTATACGCTTTTTCCATTTTATTTTCTCCCATATTAAAATTTCTTAAGGAAAAAAAAAAGTGACATTAAACTAGACAATATTTTAAAAATTTCTGTAAAAGTACAACACTTCGTATCTACTTTCCATCACACTAAAACAAGTTGAATTCCTCATATCATCGGGTTTTTTTCTTGATAAAATAAGCTGGTCTGTACAGTGAGTATACTTGTGAATTTATCATAGAAAGGATCCTTTCAGAGAATACTCATTTCAGATGTGACTCTCCATCTCTTTCACTTCCTTTCTCATACTTGAGAAGTTTAAATAGTAAAATGGAGATGATGGTCCTCTCTAAAAGGCTGCATGTTTTACAGCTGGCAACAATAATATAAAGTACAATTGAAAACATTCCACCTCAGCATCCTCCTCAAGGACTTGATTAACAAAATTGCTGTATTTTCTGCAGCTATATGTATATTGTACATTTGTGCCTTACTGCCTAGAGGTATTAATTAAAACACAGTCTACTGAGATATGCTATGATGGAGGCACCAGGTCAGACTTTGCTCTGAACAATAGTGGTCTTCTTTTGGTTGAAGCAGCAATGGACTGATACACATATTTGCCAGTAGTGAATCAAAGGAAACAGTGATTAGTGATTCAGATAAGGACCTTGTGCTCTCAACAGCGCTGTGCTAACTCAGGTCTATAAATTTTCTACTGATGAAATATTTGATGTTAAAAATGAGACATTAACTGTCTGAAAGCTGGAGTCTTTTTGTTAATTTGTCCTACTGTTCTCTTTGGATTAACCAAACATGGATCCATACTTACTCCCTTTCATTAGGAAGTAGCTTCCAATAGAATGGCAAAAGAAACAAGATAGGTCATGGCAAATCTGTCAGTGAGACAGCTTTTGAGATGTTCAGCATCATGGTGATGTAGGTAAAGAATATCATCTTTAAATTATTAGCTTGTTCTATCATTATTCATGCTATCTTCTTGCATTACTTCTGAACAATTAGATTATAAACATGACACTAATTATCTTAATTACTTGTGTATGAGGTAAAATGCTTACATATTCATCAGCAGAGGAAAACTGATTTCAACTGACAGACTCAGTATTTATGAGGTCAAACCTAAAGAGTATTCCTTTGAGTAGCTCTAGCTTACTCAAGAAATCTGAAACGTTTCTAAGACTAGAGTATATTTTCAGACAAAACCTTTTTGAGATTGATAAAGTTTGATAAAATTAAGATTACAATTTTCAAATAGTATTTCTTAAATATTATTCTTCTTTTTATTTCTTTGTGTTTCACATGAAAGCAAATAAATCACTAGTTTATTTTTTTTAGTATACTCTAGCATATTTTGCCTTTTTAAAATAATATTAAGTATAATCTTCACGTATGTTGAAATTTTAGTCTGGATATGTAGCAGATCTACTGTACTGAAATGAGGATTCAGCTGTCCTCTATGATGTCATAATAACAAGGAAAGAGAAACACTATTCTGGACTTGAAAAGCCCTAAATCTCTTTGTATTTATAAAAAAAAAGTCAAATTCTCGGAATTAGTTTTAAAGGGAACAAATTAGTTTTTCCAGTTGTAGATTTCCTTTAACTGCATTTATTTACTTGTGCAATACCACCGGTTCTGATCCAGCTGTAGAAGACCTGGAAGTAAACATGAAAATAGTCACAATTACTTTTAGATTTATATTAATAAAAATAAATAAATAAAGGTTCTAATGCAATTAAATTGCTTACAATTGAATCAACTCTTTTGACTGTAAGATCATTCTAAATGGATAAACATCAAGATTTATGATGAAACAGGCAACCTGTTAATTCAATCTACCAGGCTTAGCTTGATTCTTTTGTCTCTATAACAAATATGGTAATACATTTGTCCAAACCTAACGGAAAAAATTATTGATTATACCAATAATTAAATTATTGATTTAAATATCACTGATGATGGGTATGATCAGAAAATGCAAATGTAGAAACAGAAACACTTCCTTCCTGCATCCAGTGTAGTGTTTTCTCTTACATTTTTTCCTAAGCAAAGATAATCTATTGGTTTGGATTGTCTTTGTTTCACTGGGGCTGCCATAAGTGTGCAGCAATATCTGGAAATTCTGCTTATAAAACCATTCAATAAAGGTAGGATTTGAGCCAAAACCATTAGCCATCTGTATTACTATTAGCCTCTGAGCAGTCTGAGAAGGGAGCCTTATCTGACTATAAATGCATAATTTAAGTGCCTCAAATAGCATGTGAATAGTTGTTCAGAAATAAAATGATCTTACAGCTATGTCTTAATAACTGAAAAATAATTTTCACTGAAGGAAATTGTTTACTTCTCTAGATAGATGTAACTGCAGAAACTATGGATGCAAGCTTACTTCAGCATGTGTTTCCTTAACATTTGTGGGTTTGAAACATATTGTCTGCATACATTTTCCATAATGGGAGTGACATTTTTAATGGAAAACTGTCACATTTTTCTATAACATAAAATTTTTCAGCTATCATCTGCTTGACCCTAATCACTTAACTCTTTCCCAAATGAATTAATTATGAACTAGGACAAGATCAAGACCTTTTGCAAGGATGAGTAAATTGAAATATATGAGTGTGGGTGAAAGCATTCAAGGTGACTTCAGTGTCAGAGAACAATCCGGAAGAATTTTATTGTACTAAAACAGATATAGCCTCTACAGGGAACAACATCTTTCATGTCTACTCCTAGCTTTAGCTCTATTCCATTTTCAGCTCAGATTCCTCTGTGTTAATGCTGCATACTTTTCTATGAAAAAAGTACAGCCTTAGGTATAACAAATGCAATGTTTTGTCAGTGTATCAAATCTTGTCAGTAGCAGTTATTGCTAATTTTACTCAAATTTTGACACAGTAGTACCTACATTGTGCCGTCATAGCTTCTAGAGGTGCTGCAGATCTTACTTGAGCAGCCACTCTGTGGGAAATCATTATGTAAATAAAAAGCATATATTTGCTGCACAACCAATTCACACTCTTTTGACAGAACTACTCTAATACACTCTCTCTCCCTCACCTCCCACCTTCTCACCAAGATGTGGAAGATGGAACAATATGTTGATTTTCTTCTACAATAGCTGCTAGAACCAATTATGTGTGGCAGACAGGCATTTCAGGTTGGTTTCACCCTATTATAATTTATTATGGCTTTGGCAGGCCAATGTGGTCTTAGTGAAGCATACATGGTTCCTTCATTAGGTCTGGCATGTTCATTTATTATTATTCAGTCATTTGGCTAATTAGCATAAATTTGGTAATATATCTGGTAGGGTACATTTTTGAGGTTGTCTAGCCCATTAATTAATAGCTACTTTTCCAACTAATGCTAGATTCACACTCATCTTCACTCACCATCTAAAAGAAATTTAAGAAGCCCAGAAACTATTTCAGTTCTTGTCTAGATGGGTGCTTTGCCATAAAGTAGAGGGAACAAATAAAACAAAAAATTCATATTGCAGATTTTTTTGTCTTCAAACATGCAACACAGAAATTAAAATATTGTGAAGTTTTATTAACTAAATAATAGGACACTTAAAGCTGTCTCATTCATTAGGAATATTTAATATAGCACTGAACCTTATCTTTGTCTATGTGGCAGGGGACTTTAATGCTAAAAGTCTTGTATGTTGAGCTCATGTGCACAGGATTGAAGTAAGCCCAAGTCATGGAAAAGTCTCTCTTCTGAGAAGCAGGATAGAGATCTCAAAACCTACTACATGGTAACAGCTTTTTTGGACTGCTTCTGACAAGAAGTTATGAGAACTTTTTGAAAATAGGTACAGAAGTACATCCTTTCCTTGTTATACTTGATAATATGCCTTGGTTCTCTTCTCGCATTTTATTCTTGGAGGTCACCAGTGAGGCCTGCATTTTAAGGAACATGTTTTGACTCAAAATGTGCTTTAACAATGTTTTGCATACATGAAATTGCAGGTTGTCCTGATCAGTCTCTAAGTGTGATGAACGATGCTGAGGCTTTATGGGTCAATTTGTGCATTAATTGGGTCTGGTTAGGATGGGCTTAATTTTCCTCATAGCAGCCTTCACAGTGCTGTGGTGGAAAGGTGTGGGTAACACCCCGGTGTTCGGCTGCTGCTGAGCGGGGCTGGCACAGCACCAAGGCTGTGTCTCCAGCATCGTCCCCTCGGAGCACCCTGAGGGTGGGTAAGACCCTGGGAGGGGACACAGCCAGGACAGCTGATCCAAGCTGACCAAAGGGATATTCCACCACATGTGGCATCTGCTTAGTAATGTGAGCTACGGGAAAGGAGGAATGTGGGCTTGTGTGCATTCATTATCATGACGTTTTTGAAGCAACAGCTATGTGTTGTAAAGCTCTTTTTCACACGAATTGGCTGGAGATCTCCTGCTGATGTGAAGTAGAGAATATTTTTTTCCTTTGTTTCCACACAAGATCTTTGCTTCTGATTTATAAACTGCCCTCATCTTGAACCATGAGGGTTTTTTCCATCTCATTTTGTCTGCATCCTGTCCTCCTGAGTAAGGGAATGATAGAGTGGCTTGGTGGGCACCTGGTGGTCAGCCAAGATCAACCCACCAGAGTGAAATAGAGTTTCAAAATTAAGTAATGTTTGGTATCTTAAAACTCTCTTTGGAACAGACAGAGGAGGAGAAGAGTTGTCAAAAACTTGGGGTTTGAATAAACAAACAAAACCAGATTCCTGACAAATAAAACTTGATTCATTCATGAAGTGAAATAAGGTAAGTCTTGCAGTTTCCTGAATAGATGCTATGATATAGCTTTGGTTCACATGGTTTTCATGCAAACAAGGAAAGACTGCAGACCAGAACTGAGGTGAACAGGCGTGGAAGTGAACCAGACTGTAACACCTGAAGGTAACAGGTAGCACCTGAAAATTTGAAGGTAAATGATCAAATATTTCTTATGGAGAAGTGATTAATGAACAAGTATAAGTATTTAATTTTATCTTTTTTAACAGTAAAGAAATGCAAAATAAACCAAAAATAGATGACTATTCATATATTTCTCTACCTGTGTCGCTCATCTCCTTAGTTCTTTTCTATAGGTTCAGTTTTTCTAAGCTGTCTTGCATAAAAGTTAAATAAGAAGTGTTGAATCCAACCTGATGGAATGATCCATGACTATTCATTTACCATGAGTGTTATAAAGAGGACACGCTTCTCTGCATAAGCATGTTCATTTGGAGAGAAGTGAGATTTTGAAGGGAATATTCCAACTGTTCCCACTTGTTGATGTGATTTGCTTCATGAAGAATTCACAGATTGCACTGACTTGATCATTTGGGGAAGATACTTAACAGAAAAATGCACTCAAATCCCTCTTGGACCTTCAGTACCTATAATGAGATTAAACTCTTAAATAAGAGTATTGCATCAGGTCCTCAGCAGCAAATATTATGCTTCACAAATCATTCTTGTGATAAATATGCCATATGCTAATGAAAATATAGTCAGTGACATTTCAGAGTGGAAAGGTGCAAAATAGCAACACCTTGTGTCATTGGTTTGACAAATTCTGATTACAAAGAATTGATTAAATTACTTAAAAGATCAAAGATCCATTTAAATCTGAGAGGAATATATTAACATGTATTTATTCCTTTATTCTCATCTTTTAAAAGCTACAGGTCATGGCTATGGAATTACTGATGCACACACACTTTCCTAAGCATGGATTTTTTTTTTTTTCAACCGACACAGGTCATGCTTGATGAAAATATGTAGCAGACAAAAGTAAGCAACACATTCCAAAAAAAAATCCCAACCCTTTGTCAATTACAGAAGTGATGATTCTCATCAGATATATGGTAACAGTTTCTATCAATGATTTGTGCATTACATCAAAGCTGTTAAGTTATATGGGAAACTTTCCAGTGGTCACTTTACAATCAGTCTTGATCTGCAAGCCAGGCAATACAGGTAATTGTATCTGCTCTAGCCTTCCGATTCTTTTAGAAATAACAGGCCTATCCCTTCTTTACTTCTATAGGCACAGAAGAAATCAGGAACAGAGGATTGCATAAGTATTCTGAACATTTTGCTGCCAGATCTATAGTGACTTTGTGCAACTTTCAAAGGCAATTGATTCTTTTGTCCTAACATTTGATGATTTGGTGGCAGGGTTTCTTAAACCAATATTAAGCTGTCCAGGAAAGAAAATACCTCTGGGACAGAAAACTGGTAATGAAAATATAGCAATTTGCTATTATATACTAATCAAATCGCAGAGCAAGTGACAAAAATAAGGCAGGATATGATTTAGTTTGCCAGTTTGTGCTGGTCTTTAAAAGATTTGCACTGATCACGTAGTCTATATAACTTAGATCTTATCTAGGTTTGGAATTTAGGCACTTTGGATACTAAAGTGTAATTTTCACCCTGCAAACACTCTAATGTGACTATTGTTAACTATCTTCAAAATCATATTGAAATTGTTCAGTGGCATATCTGAATGAACCATACCATTATCTTGCTTCCTATAATATCCCTGAATAACACTGAGTATGATTAGAATGTCTTTTACTAAACTACAAGCCTGTATCATTCTGAACTAACGTTCTCATGGCAAACTGGTTTACTCAATTACAAGGCTCTGAGTCTTTATAACTTTTCCAGAGTTTCATCTGACTGCTTTCTCGAATTTCTAAACTACAGATAGAAATAGTTCATACAAAGTTTGCTCTCAGTTTTCATGGTACTTCCAACATCAGAACTTTTAGACTGTGTCTATATTCATTTTGCTATAAAATATATATGCAACAAAGTCAACTCTAGTCATTCCTCACTGACTGTCTTGGGCAGAGCCAAAGGTAAGCGGATCATGATGATAAACTGGATTGTAAAAAAAAGATGGGGAAAATAAGCTCAATAGAATCTTTAAGGGAAAAGTAATGATGATCTCATATAAAGCACTGTATAAGACAGAGTCAACATAGTAAAATAATGTTTTCATTATGTACTAGAGGCACATCTGTAGTGTTCTTGGAGCTTAAACAAAAGGTTGGATCAAATATGAGGTTCTCTTCAGTTACCAAAATCTTATGTCTGGGGATTAAGCAAGTTGCTACTTGACCTAAGGCAAGCTATATAAATTAGAAAAGAGTTAACCAAAATTATATAGATTATAGGTTTATTTTTAATTAATAATTCATCTTACTTCATAAAATGTAAGTTCTTACAAGAAATTAATACAGTCAATGAAAGTTGAAAGTGTGAGCATGGAGGAATGAACTTGGGTTTTATTTGAAGATGAAGATTTAAACCAAGGGTGCATTTTGAAAAAACTGTTAGATTAGTCACAAGTGACAAAAATAGAGCCAGTGGCCAGTTTTTGAAAAATATGAAATTTTATCTCCCATCTATCTCTTAATTCTTACTGAGACAACCAAATCAGAAAAAATTCATTTCACTGATGATGCATCTGACTTCAATTCTATTTTGTTTTGGGTAATTTAATATATTTTTGAATTACTGTAGTGCCTCTAACATCCTGCCAGAAAACTGCCTTTTCTCCTTCTCAAAGTGTTCTGATTCACTTGTTTTAATTCAGTGCCTGATATTTATTATATTTTTGTATTTGTTCCTGGGAAATTTTTTTACATCACATTAGGTACAATTATAGGATGCAAATGTAATTCAGGGATAAATGTTTAAAAGGATTAAGGAACAACATTATCAATGTCATAAATAAAAAGTTATTTCAGCATTCTCTTCTGTCTTTGGTTTTGTCCACCTGCTTCATTGCAGAAAGGTAACTGATTAATATTTTAACCATTGTTGTTTACTTTATATTCTCAAGGTGTTTTGGCTTCAAATTGTTTTCTTCATAAAAAGACAGAAGAAAATTTAACATTGATACCTTTTTGTTTGGCATTGCATTTTCCTGAGATTTTTTTTTCCAAAATATCTTGGTTTTATTTTGATTTTTTTTGTACATTATTATACCAATAAAAAAAATTAATAACTGTAAAACAAAATCTTAAGTTTTCAGAAGTGGGGAACTTTTTAAGGGTTTACCACATGATTTTTTCTGACCTACTTTGATTTTTAAGTGGTAGAGTAGACGAAATAAGCCTGTAAAATAGCATGTATTTTCTTATATTTGTTTGATATTGTCATTAAGTTCTTAATAGAATTTTTGCTTCTTTTCTTGTTTGCTTGCTGTTTCTAAATTAGTAACCACTTAATAGCCATTTCAAATTAAGAAGCATGAAATTAACAAAATGAATTATTTTGTTTGGTCAGTGGTATCCATATTCACTTAAATCTGACAGCTAGCTAATCATAGAAATATTTTCTTTACATATAAAAACTACTCTGTTTTATTATATTCATTATATTCATTTTTCAATTTTAAATTCTGTTCATAATTTTAATTGTTCGTTCCAAAGTGAGATATGTTTTTGTATTTCCCCTGTGAGTGGCCAGACAGAACTGGGCCAGCCAGGGAGTTTGTGGAAGAGAAACAGAGACATTTGAATGAGGGAGTTGCCTCGAAACAAAAAACTTTTAATGCAAAAATAACAAACGTAGAAACTGCATGGTACGAGAGACAACTTCCAAAGATCTCGAAACCTGGAAAACACAGAGCTCTGTAGGTGGGATGGAGGGCATAGGATCCAATCCAGAACAGAAGATAAGGAACAGAACCATATATATAGCTCGCCAACCGTATATTGAAACCAAGAACAACACCTTATTTGCAACAAACTAGTTGACATATTAGTTCCCGTGAGCCAACTCTTCTTTCTGTTCTCTCACCACAATGGCAGAATGTCTTTCCTCCCAGCTAGGTGTCTCCCAGGGTCTGAAGCTGAATCTCTCTGCATCTGCAGGTGAAGCCAGCTCCCCGTCCACCTGAATTTCTACATCTTTGAGTAGTGAAATACACGCTAGACACAGCACCAAACAATGAAACCAATCATGTGCCTGTAAGCAAATCTACTGAGAGATAAAGTATTCTTTTACAAATAATCAATATTTTAGCTGCATTTTTGTGTGGAAATTTTACATTACTATATAAAGTTTATAAGATTACAGGGAGTTTAATAAGGAAATCTTGATACCAAGATGATTTCTTGTGCTTATTTTTACAGCAAGAAGATATGGCTCTGCCATATGATCTACAATCCTTATACATTTTCAGCATTAAACTTCCCAATAAAGCTAGTATTTAGGAAAAACCATGTCAGCTATACTTTTCCCAGAGTGGAGGGAAGAAAAACAGTTTTCATACATCTAAAGGACTTTTGAGAAGTGATATATAAAAGAACTGAAATTTGTGCATACTCTTGTATGGCATGTAGTGGTCATTACTTTGAGTCCTTTATACAGTCAGTTTCTTTGTATATCTCATATTACCATGGACTACATTTTCATGAAGACTGGTCATCTGAAATTTGCAAAATTAGCACCACATGGACTGAAGGTAAATTCAAGAAAGTAAAGTAATAATATACTTTAGAATAGTCATTATAATGTCTTTATCATGCCTTGTAGTCTTTGCTGACCTTTACTGTAATGTGATGGGCCATGAAGGTGTTCTCCAGAGTTTTAAGGAGGACCAACCAAGAGTTTCCCCATGTAGTGTATCACTCAAATCACATCCAGGATCTTCCAAATTCAAGAAAGATAGATTTTTATTGTGATAGAAATTAGATTACTGAAATACTTAGAAATAAAAAAGTCCGAGTTGCTAAAAACATCCAATCTTTTCCCTGCCCATTGTGTCATGGATGGATTTATGCCTCTTAAAACTGCTGATTTAAAAAAAAAATTCTAGCTTGTTTCTGAAATGTAAATGCTTTAGGGATATTGTGAACCACCCCCCACTTTTTATTGTTGTCATTGAACTAAATTTATGTTCAGAAAAAAAATGTATCAAGTAATATTACTTGTATCTGAGAGGCTAAAATAAATAATTTTATTGGGAGATAGCTGATTTTGGTTTACATTAGTGATCACAAATAAGTCCAAACTTTTTTTTTCCCCTTAAAATAACTCCATTGTTGCCATTCTCCATAGTTCTGTAGTAGGATGGTACTTCCAAATTACTCCAGGGTGAAGAGTGTATTGTGCCAGACTAAAACAAATGTCCTTGAGAGCAGTCTTGGGCACTATAAATCCAGTCAAAATCCTGTAATATTAGGTATTGGAAACAGATCAAGTGAGCTTTTTTACTCTAAAGTCTAGAGACAAAATAAGTCATATGGATGTTGACAAAAATATGGTGGAATTAAATTCATGTTATTTTCCTACTTAAAGTGATGTGTCTCTGTGTTATTACATATTTCTCCAAAACATTCTATGCAATAAAAAAAAAAAAAATAATGTCAGCAGTTGTTTTTGCTAGTGGATGACTGTTTTCTTTCAGATGCAACTTTTCTATTTCATTTTGTTCTTCAGGGAAGTTGCTCTTTGTTTTGACCAGTGTTTTCCTCAAATAGAGATAATTATATGCCTACAGAATTCATGAAGAAGACAAAGAAGGAGAACAATGTGAATGGGCTTCTAAGCCTTGCCACTTCATGCCTTAGAAGGCCCCAGGACTCAAATGTTAAGAAATCAAAATTCATTACTTCAGGTAATATTTCTCCAACAAAGCTCATGAACTTCATCTATAATCTGACAAAAAAGTTGTCTGTAATGAAGGGATTTATATCATTAGAGCTTGCAGCCCTGGCACACCTCAATGCTTGCTGTGCTTCTGGTGTTCACGGCTTTTTTTTGTCATCTAAAGAAGATTATATGTAATTTTTATAGACATCAGATTTAAAAAGATCCTGTTCCTATCCTCATGAAGTTCTAAAAGGGCCTCAGTAACATGCAGGGGGTGCTTGGTGCAGCTCATATGAGGCCCTTTGATCTTTTCTAGTGCCATTTCCCAGAGCAGAGGCATGTATCACTGGTAAGGACAAATTATAGTGGCTAAAGAAAAATGGTGATAGAACAAAGTCAGACTTTTAAAACAAATACATTTCTTAGATTATTAAATTCTATACTCAATGAGAAATTGTAATTGGTGGATTTTAATTTCAATGACTTTAAATACTTTGAGACTGTGTCAACTGTTTCATTTTCTAGTTTTCTGATATGACCAAAGGACACTGTAATTCCAATGTACTTCAACAATGTGGTTTTGAATCACCACTGTGCTCTTGCATTCTCAGCGTTACCCTTATGAGAATCAGTTTAGGAGATGTTTCTTCTACATACAGTTCTTCTGTGTCTATGAACATAGTGCCAATTAGACTTATTTCACCCCATTGCTTCATTCTCAAATAAATTCAATTTTCAGCTTGCATAATTTCCTCCTACCTAGTGTTTTGTGAAACTTTAGTTGTATAGTGAGAATTTGAAATAAGTGCTTGTGCTTAATGGGCAGCACAATTCCAACATTTTCTGGGGAAAAAAAACAAAAAACAACAAAAACAGGAAATCTAAGAGTTCAAGGAAAAACTTGTGCATGCTCACTGATTTTCCACTATGACAGACATGATTCATATATCATACGCATGACATTACTCTTAATTTTTTTTCCTTCTATTCCTAAACAACTGACAGTGTTTATAATTTATTTAAAAGTCACTCTTGGTTAAATTTGATAAATCTAATGGGATATATGACCTTTCCTAAAGGTCTCTTGCTAGAGACCTCAAAGGATTGAAAAAGGGGGAGGTATTTCCTAACAGGAGCTTCCTTTCTTAGAACATGAGGTTTCCCCTTTATTGGGGACAGAAAGGTGAGATGGGACTACTTTATCTTGCCGTGGGTGCAGCTGGTAATTTCACTAATGTGTTTCAAATGTAAATAGTGACAGACTAAACTGACCCCACAGAGCATTTTCTTCATCCTGCTGTGAGAAATGAATAGCACCCATTTTGGATTATTTAAAATTATAATATTTAGCAAACTCATTTAAAACACTAGGGAAAAATGAATTAAGATAGTAATATATGCAGGTAAAAGAGTGCTTGCCATTCTGAAAAGTGTGAGTTTTTTCTTAAAGAAATCACCAGGACTGCAGATATTTTGCAGTGCACTTTGAGAAGTGAAGATTGATTATGCTTAGATCACTCTACTCCCTCTATGTGGATACTCTTTTCAATTAAGCCTTCTTGAAATGATGAGCAGAAAATTAAGAAAATTTTTACATACTCTTGCAAACAGTAAGATGAATTTGTTTCTGTCCTGGAGTATAGGGATGTCATTAAATTTTTCATGTCCTTAGTGTCATGGGGTCAAGTTAGTTCATGCTATTCGGTAATACTTTCAAGTAAACCAAAGAGCTTTTGGTAGTAGAGATTCTGAAGTGAGTATTTATTGTCCTCCTGATGAAAGACAGAATAAAAATAAAATTAGGATGACTAAACATATGATTTTCCAAACTCTGTTCTATAAAGAGCATGTGTATGGATAAGTCTGAGCTACAGATAGTACACCATTCTGTCATTTTATGGGTTTAGAGAAACCAAATGTTCAACTGGAAATTTCACAAAGTTCATAGACACTGGTTGTGAGGATAGTTTGTTGTTTCGACAGGCCAGTCAGAGTTTCATGCCCTCAATTTGTAAAAGTCAGTCCAGCTGTCTGCTCTGGTGTAATACTTGTACAGGAAACCACCAGGAAAAGGAAGTTCACCTACTTCCTATAATAAGGACAGGAGACTGATCCTATGATGAACATTTGACCCTTCAAAGGATGGCTGCACAACCTAACGAAGCATTTGGCACAGAGTGCACATTGATGTCAAGGTATTTGCAGCTTTTATATCTGTGAAGGAATAGGAACATGGAGGCTACTATAGATGAAGCTTTTAATATTTCATGTCTGAAAAAGTAAACTTACCATTTTCTCTATGCCTCAAAAATTGAGGAAAATTCCTGTGCATGTTGATGCATTGATATATGCATCTGTATATACAGTCAAGGAAATTAAGTGTTTAAAAGAAACCTCAACATCTCCTAAAAAGTAATATCCAAAATTATAACATCTTAGGTGCAAAAAGTGACCTAGACTGGTCAGTGCTGAGATGTTGAGTAGCTCTGAAGCTTCTTCTCCACACCATATTCTCTCCTGAAGTGCCCTTCTTCAGGGAACCTGATGCCATCCTGTTGTGTTCACACTGTAGAAGAAAGAGTGCATAACTTCAAGCCTCAGACACACACGGCCATGAGATAATTTGCTATATGGTACAATAAACTGAGTCGAAACCAAATAGTAAGGTAATGAGGCTTAAACGAAGCACTTTTGATACACATCACCCATTTCGTCTGACATTTCCAAACTAGGGCTGGCTAAAAAAGGTTTGGTAGTCTTTCAGACTAACTACAGAATATTGGTTCAGCTGAACATAAGTTATTTAGTCAACATATTGAGAGGGAAAAATGTGAAACATAAAATTTTAATTTGGGAGTTAAGGAAATACCTTGTCTTTTAACTTTTAAATCAAGTTAAAGAGAAAATTTACCTATGGCTTGTCTCACATTATTTTAGATTCTCATTTTTAGGATTCAAATATTTATGCCACTTTTAGAAAATGCATCACAAAACACTTGAACTTATGATAGTATGGGTGTGCCACTGTTCCTCTCATTCAGGTACTTGTTGCCTCACTGTTGTGTTCTCGAGCCACCTAGAATAATTTTTTTAACCACTCATCTTGTGATTGCCATCCTTGTTGCAGTTTCAGTGTCCCTCTCTGAAGTGTACTAACTGGCAAAATCTGAAATCTATGTCCAGCAGTGCCTCTCCTTTTATCTTTTTCCAATGAAAAGCATTTATAATTCATCAAAGATGGTTGTGGTGTATCAAAGTTAATTTAGTAGTGAATTAATTATTATTTGTCAGGATTACTCACATGCTTAAGGTCTAAGTACTTGCTTAACTTGGCTAATTTGACTTAAAATACAGCATTGCCTTTTCTGTATTGACATATAAAAAAAAATGTTCAATGAAGTTCAGATTGTTCAAAATTGGACTTCCAGAAATACTATTTGTAAAAAGTTTTTAAAGCTTCCTTGGTAAACCTCAAGGTTAGTCCAAAAATTTCTTTGATGACAAAAAAACTTAATCTAGTAAATCCTGATTTAGCTAGAATCAGATTGTACAAAGACAATTATGCTGGCTGACAATCACATATCTGTAGGTTATCTTAGTTATTACAACAATCAATTGCACTTTTTTTTAAATTACCTTCTGTATTTCATTTTTAAACAAGATTATTAAACATTTATTCTCCAAGATAAAAATACTGTTATTCAAGAACTCCATGTGTATTGCATGTGCATATATAATGACTGCAGAGATTTCCACAAATTAAATGCTGGAAAGAGAAGCTATAATTTTGGAGCTGTAAATTCATCTTATTAAAATGTACAGGAATTCATTTTTTCTAAACTATTACTCATAAATTCACTTACAATAAGTGAAGTTATGAACAAGAGATACTATTACTTAGGCTTTCATCTCTCTTTATTATTTGATTTATGTGTCTATCTCTACAATGATATTCAATTACATTTTTTAATACTGAAAAAAGATGTATGATATATTAGAATCATCTTAAAATCTAGATAATACCATAATATTTATGAAGAGACCTTCAGAATAATAGGGGTAAGATAGTATCTTCTCAGAACTTGAAAGAATATTTTCTAGTTTTTGCAAGTGTAAATTGAAGATATGCCCCCATATGAGATAATAGTCTTGCTCCAAGATGCCACTCCTCAAATATATCCATCTTTCTTTTTGTGGTTATAATTTTCAACAATTGTAGTTGAGAGAAAAATATCAGATTAATCTAAATTTAGACAGATTATAATGTGTTTCACAACACAGAAGAAATCTGTTATTAACAATTCTAATCAAAGCCTTATGACCCTCCCCATATCTTTCATCCCTGATTGATTCCTCAAGCCTTGTTTCCACTTGGGTTTTGGCAGGTCTTTCTGTCATTTTCTTGATGAATTAATCTGCTAGTTTCACCTTGCCCTCCAGATAACCCATTGAATGTGTTTTTTGGTCCTTTCTCCTGAACTTGTCATATCCCAAGTCTTGATTCCAAAGTTTTGACATAAACACGGTGTGTTTGTGGGGGTGTGTGTGTGTGTCTGTCTGTATGTCTGTGTGTCTGTGTGTCTGTGTGCTGCAGCATCTGATGTTTGAAAAACCATTCCTTAGGTCTCCAACTTAAAAAATTCTTTCACAGCTTCTGTAAATCAATGCTAAATCTAAGTAGCTTCAATGTGATATAATCTAGACTCTATCACCTTTTGAGGTTTCCTAAGTCCAACCTTCTGGCTGTAACTCTACTTTTTAATGATGTACCTTAACTACATAAAGAACTTCTGCAGTTCTATAAGAAAACTATAAACAGCAGCTGAAAAAAAATCAAAAAACAAACAAAACCACAGGGCTATGAAAAATAAAAAAATCTATAATGCATGGCTTGTGCGTGCCATCTCCAAGAAGATAAGCATTCACACAAAGGGATTTTGTTAGAAGCTGCCAAGAAATTTTATGTAAGAGCCTTGCAGTCATGTTCACAGT
The DNA here is from genome assembly GCF_963662255.1 of Cinclus cinclus. Classification (NCBI taxonomy): domain Eukaryota; kingdom Metazoa; phylum Chordata; class Aves; order Passeriformes; family Cinclidae; genus Cinclus; species Cinclus cinclus. The sequence goes on along the minus strand of NC_085049.1, from coordinate 51,562,579 downwards.
TTGCAAGTCAATCTGATAAGGCAGAAAAGAATGAAAAAATTTAAAGCATCAAGAAATAACTCATGGGAAAGTGGATAAAGTTCGGTGACAATGTATACACTGAGACCAAGTTCATCCTGTACGAGCACACCTCAGGTTCAGTAATGTACAGAGATTAATAAAAATCATAGTGCTAGTAGTAGTAGTAGTAGTAGTAGCTGTAGTAGTAGTAATAATAATAATAATAATAATAATAATAATAATAATAATAGCATCACCATTTAGAAAGTGTGTCTATAGATCCTGAGAATATCCCTGAAACACTGCCTTCTCTGTCTGAAAATCAGTCGCTGCAGCATGGTAGTAAAAAGATTAATTTCTTAATATGGTTGTTAACTACTAGCTCAAGTAATCATATATTCAAAATAGACTTAATACTATGGAAAGCACTGAACTGGTGTGGAAGATCATGACAGCCAGAACAAAACACCAGAAAAAGCCTTCAAAATATTCCCCTTTTGTGAATTCTGTTTCACACTTATCTTTGAATGTGATTTGAAATACTTATTTAGGATGTTGAAATATTGAAGATATAAATTGCTGTTTTCTAGAACTGTCTAGTTCCAGTTAAGAACTTTTCATTAACTTAAGCAGAACCATGTAGCTGATCCCTCAGCCACTTGCTGGACAATTGTCTGTGACTCTTGAGGAAGTGGCTATAGAATTATCCAAATACCTGTTTTAATACCTGTTTTCAAGGGAACCTTGAAGCCTAACTGAAACTTATAAGCTTCTTACAAAAGTAGAAGGTAAAAAGCTGCTTGAAGTCTAAAGAATTTCCAGGAGCACATTCATATAATGCAACTGAACAGATAAACCATATTAAAAAAATATTAATAGTAGAGATGGACAGTGTTGAGTAGTTATATTTTTAAACTCCTTTTAGTATATAAAGATCAACAAAGTGTGCTATGATAAAGAAATAGCCACTACTCCTGAGATGGAAGGAGCAGGAGCTAATAGGTTAGAGTCATCTATGTCAGAGATGCCTTCGGAAAAAGGCCTGGAAGTAGCAGTCTTTTGAGAGTATTACTGGAACAGCTTATGTAATTATCTTTTCACTAATCCTGTATGTGTGAATATTTAGAATGTTACACATCATTAACAATAATGAGAGGATAAGAGAAGATTTATATATATGAATGTCTAAAATTCCTGTTCTCTATTGACAGACTTAGATTAAAACTGTTCATCGAAAATTTATTTGAGAATTACATGGGTCAGATTAAGCAGTGGAGCTTGACACACCACAGTACTTCTACAAACCTGCAATAATTGCAATGTGGAGCACAAATGAGAACTTTGAGAGGACATTTCTCATGAGTGATAGTCTTCCTCTCCAATAAATTATCAAATCAGATTATCCTACTTCTGCAGAGCTCTCTCAAATGGATTTGTTGCCTATGGTTAATAAATCTTGATTAGTTCTTCTATCATTTAAAATAGCTTCAACACTTTCAATTACCTCAATGATCCATTAGTGTCTGTTCAGGATGCCCCTTAAATATATTTTATCTCCAATTTCAGCCTTGTGAAAATAATCTCTGCAAGACAGTAAAAAATTTTGCTCAGACTAATGCACATCACTGTTAGAGTCTCAGACATGGCTAGAAATAGAACACCACTACATGAACTCTAGATGTTTCACAGTCTGCCTGGATGCTTTGCTCATTCACATGCTCACCTAATCAAGCTTCAGTGCTGATTGATGAGCCCTTGTGCACCTTTAAGTATTCTGCAAATTTAAGGATTACACTGATAATTTTGTCTTATTATTAAAATACTAATATTAATTTCTAATAATTTTGCTCATTATTTAGCTTCATTTAGCCACAGCTGGTAAGAATTTGAAGAGGAAAGAAGTCTTTTAAATGAGGGAGATCTTAAATCTAAATTTTTAAGTGTTTTGATTCAGCTATAGGAAGTTTAATTTCAAAACATTTATTGAAAAAGTCCTGTTCAGCTTTATATTATTTTAGAAAGTTTTTAAAATTTTAAATTTTTTGGCTACGTAACCACAATGGAAAAATTTCAACAATGGATCCCTCTGACTCTATTCCTAATTGTCTTATGTCCCATGGAATGACCTCATTCCTCTCTTCTCATTAAAAGAAAAAAAACAGCTGAGGAACTGCAAGCTAATGTTTTCTTTGTGAGCAAAAGAATGCTTTTTAGCTGCTGGTAGAGAGACACATCATCTCAGTGTACCTCAGCTTCTAAGAAGACTTGCTTAAACTAGAAGAAAAGTGAGATGTATCTTTCTGAGGCAACGTGTCACACCTACTCAAATTGCCTCCTGACATGCAAATGGGTTTTGTATTTCTACTCCACACTGAAATCACGTACTGATTTCTAGAAGTCTTAATTCAAACTTTTAAAAGAAAAATGGGAGGCACAGTAAGACCTCTCAAAGTTGGTATTTGACAAATAAGGCGGTTGGGAATCAGTTCAAAATGAAGACATATTAATGTAGATGTTTGCATATATATTCATATGCTTAAACTTCCATTAATGGAGATCTACTGAACAAATATTACAGAATAAATTAATCCACAGCCAAGTGAATATGCAGGGATTAGTTACCTAAATCCTTTCAAGACTACAGTGGTTGTGCTGGTTAGGATGTGGACTATTTAGCCCGAACCCAGGTTTCTAGCTATAGTGCCATATCAGATGCCCTAGGATGTTGGTTCCCTTGAGGAGGCCAGCACTGGCAAGTCACAAGACCTAAAGATGGATGTTCTTCGGGTGGCAGGTGGAATTTCAAACTCTAGTGCACCTCAGACAATACTGAATGCCTATGCCTAGGTAAACTGCACCAAGCCCCAGAGTTCTATTAACTTTAAGGTAAATTAGATGTCAGCTCATATTGAAGACACCTAATTTTAGGTGACTTAACCTGGGAGAGAATTCCTAGCAGCCTCTGTAAGGTGAAGCATTTCCTAAGAGATAGACTCTGATCCACAGTAACTGAAAAACATTTTACACCATGAAGAAGTGTGTAAAGCAATACTTCAAGAGCTGAAATGCTCGTGTTAACGAGGCATTTTATTATTCAGTATGCTATTTTCTCCTGAAGACAAAGGATTATGTGAAGCAAGGCTGTCTGTGGGAAACACAAAGCAACTGTGAAAAAAAGTAAAGGAAATGTATTGCCCACAAAATGTATGTATATAATTTTCAAACTTAGTTTTACTTTTTTCAACTGTTAAGACATAAGGGAACAGACAAGAGTCATGGGAAGTAAATAAAACCAAAAATAAATCTCAAAGGCTTTGAATTTTTACCATAACAGCTTTTTTTTCTGTAAAGATAATATGAGAAAGAAAAGAAAAGAAAACCAAGATTAAATATTTTTTTGGCATAAGATTTGAGAGCATAGTGCATATGGTTTCATGAGAGCATTCTCTCTCTGAGGCCTAAAAGCTACGTGTGTCACCTTCCTGTCTGCCCTCTCTCTAGCATCAGGAGCAATGACCAAGATAAGCACATCAGTTTTGATTCTGATATAGATGGATACTATTCATTTCATGATGGACCTGGATCTTAGAGCCAATTGCCCAGTTATGTTATTGGAGTGGTTAAGTGTAAAAGAGCTTTTCTTGATATTTTTTTTTTCTTTATATTACCTCTGAAACTTGTAAGCCTGGAAAATATCAAGAGTTTACCATAATAATCTGCTCTGGACTTTGAAGGAAATAAACTTTCTCTCAGCATTTGTAACTGCTGTGTCTCGCTTACATAGCAAAACTAAGTTGGAAAGAAATATTAAGAAATATACAAGAAATGCCTGAACAAATCAAAATCCCAAGGAGGTTCCCTTGGGAGACAAGTTCTAAATATGAAAGAAGACATCTGACAGATAAACAAATAATTTACCCATATTATTTTAATACATAATGTAATCAGTAATGTCTTGCATGTGTGGCTTAGAAAATGACATTTCATCAATTCTAGTGTGGAGAAATTATTTTCTGTTTCTCTTATCCATAGAAACCAATTGCTTGGGAAACTAATTCAATTTTTTTAGCTAGAAAATGATAACAAATATACCTCAGATCACTGTGACTTTGTTTTCAGTTTGCTTTTATAATCTATGCCAAGTCGTGCATAGAAAAATATATCATTAAATGCATGAGCAGCGTAATTCACCTTTACCTAAGCAGTCTTCAAAAAAGAGACACATTTGGTGCAGGCAGTAAAACAGTCCCTTTCAAGTGATTATTGATGGGGCTTCTATTTCATTTGATCAGAACACTTTTGTACCCACTAAAACATTTTTCCTCCCATTGTGTCAGCTTGCTTAATAATCAGACCTTAACAAATTTTCCCATAGACACAACTTATGCAACAGTTCCTTTTACAAAGGGATATGAATGTGAAGGATTCTATTACCCCTTTGCATTAGCTACCCTTCTGCTGAAAGTGATACCTTTCAGCTCACCAGAAAATCTGCGTTTATATTTCTCACTATTGTGGAAATAGCTCGTCAGTACAAGGAGCAGCCTGTGCAGCTGTGTTCAGGTGCCACTGCAGAGTGACCTGTACTTCCCTTGCCAACCAGAACAATGGGGAGAGAAAACAGATAGCAGGCAGAATAGTGCAGATAACGGAGGTAAAGAATTGCAGAGGGAATTGATTTTGGCAATGGTAATCTTTTCCCTTCATGCAGCAGCCAAAATATAACTAAAATTTTCCACCACCTTGTCATAAGTTCCATGGAAAGTGATGTCTGAGCTCTCAATACAGAGCATAATGTGAGCCTTTCCAGATTTCTCTGAAACCAACAGAAGCTGTTTCATTTACACTTTCATTGCAGTCATCTCAGTGAAAAAATATTTATAGAATAAATTTAAGCAACGTTCAAAACTACTGTAGATAATCAATGTAAATATATGAACTTGTTATTCAAAAGAGAAAAAATGGTTTCAAATTCTTCAAAGCATTTGTGAAATGAAACCACTCTTTAAAATAAAATATATACATTTCTAAAAGCAGTTCAATTTTTTCTACTGTTCAACTTCAGTATCTAATACGTAGAATAATGATATATCATAGTAAATTTGAGTAGGTAATGTTTATAGGAGGCATGGAAAGTCTATAGCCTTACTTTCCATGAAGGATCATGAAGCACTTTCCTCATACTCTGCATTTGAATCTGGCTCTATAGAAAGAATAGCATAAAAAGTCTGAAGATGTGCTTCAGAAAAGCAAGTGTAATCCTGTACTGTGTCACAGAATCCCAGAATCAAGTGTAAGGTTGGAAAGGACCACTGTGGGTCACCTGGTCCAACCTCCCTGCTCAAGCAGGGTCACCACAGAGTTCATGGCACAGGATTGCATCCAGATTAATCTTTAATGTTTCCAGTGAGGGAGACTGAACAATCTCTCTGGGCAATCTCTTCCAGGGTATGGTGACTGCCATAAAGAAGTACTACCTCACCTTCAGGTGGGACTTCTGGTGTGTGTCACTGTAAGTTCAATACTGAGGCTCGTGTCAGATATTGCTTTTTTGAAGAAACATTCATCATATGCAGAAAGTTGCCTAAGTGACGTGTCTGGCAAAGGGTTAATCCTGTATTACTTGTCAGCTGGCAAAGAATTGGTAAACACAAAAGTAGATAATAGACACGGAAGAAAAAGGAAATATGTCAATAAGTAGTTTGCACGAGTGAAAATACTTCATGCATGATAAGATCAAACAAAATTCTTATCCTTCTTGGGAAAGCAAAGGAAAAGAAAAGATGAGAATTCAACTAAGTCATCCTTGTCTGTCCTTTCCAACACAGAATATTCTGTGATTCTCTGATTCTGTGAAGCTCATTTAAGGTAAACATGGGGTTTATGTAGTTAAAAAATTTCAGTTTGCAGAAATCAAACTCAGAAAAGAATAACTAGTTGAACCTCAACATGTCAGTGTCTCTAAAAAGGTGAAATAAAACCTGTAGGGTGTACTTCTGTTTAGAAAAGCTATTATGTTGCTAAGTGCTACAGGGACAGCCCTGATTAGCCTTGATTAGCAACAATGTATAAATGTCAAGGTGGGGTTTCCTTCATTTTTTCTGGCATCAGATTTTCCATAATTATGGGAGAGAGGGAGAAAAAGCTTTCATAGAAGTAATGAGAGATAAAGAAAGATACTACTATTCCACAACATTTTTAATGGAATTGCAAAGGACAGTTAAACTCCTCTAAATGTTTTGGGGGTTTTTTTGAATTTTATTCCTAGAACCTGGTGAGTTCAGAGAGCCACAATGATCATTGAAGTCCAACTCCTGGCCCTGCGCAGGACACCTGTAAGGATCACACCGTGTGCCTGAGAGCTTTATCCAAACTGTGAGGCTTGGTGCTGTGACCACTTCCCTGGGGAGTCTGTTCCCACGTCCAAGAACCCTCTGAGTGAAGAACTTTCTCCTAATATCCAACCTAAACCTCCCCTGACACACATTCAGGCCATTCCCTCGGGTCTTTTGGTATCACAGAGGAGAGATCAGTGTCGGGCGCTCCTCCTCCCCTCTTGAGGAAGCTGCAGACTGCACTGAAGTCTCCCCTCAGTCTCCTCCAGGCTGAACAGACCAAGTGACCTCAGCTGTTCCTTATATGGTTTTGCTCAAGGCTCTGCATCATCCTCTTGGCCCTACTTTGGACATGTTCTAATATTTTAATGTCTGTTTTATATTGTGGCACTCAAACCTGCCCCCAGCACTGGAGGTGAGGCTGCCCCAGTGCAGAGCAGATCAGGGACAATCCCCTCCCTTGCCTGGCTGGCCATGCTGTGCCTGATGAACCCCAGAATACCCCAGGTTGCCCCTCCTGGCTGCCAGGGCACTGCTGGCTCACATCAAACAGTAACTCCTGGTCCCTTTCCATGGCCCTGCCTTCCATCATCTCATTCCCCAGGCTGTCCATACCTCCAAGATTGCCTCCTCCCAGCTGCAGAATCTAGCACTTTCTCTTGTTAAATTTTGTATGGTTGGTCATTGCCCACGTCTCTAATTTTTTGAAGCCTCTCTGCAGGTTTTCTCTGCCTTCGAAGGAGTCAACAGCTTCTCACAATTTAGCTCCATAAGCAAATTTACTTCGTAATCCTACAAGTCCTTTGTCCAAATCATTTCTGAAGATGTTGAAGAGCACAGAGTGCAAGACAGAGCCCTCTGGAACCCCACCAGTGACAGGTCATCAGTCTGATATCACCCCATTGACAGTAATCCTTTGTGCCCAACCCACGAGTTGCTTTCCCATCACGAGTGATCATGTGTTTATTCACCTGTGTGCTGCAGTGAGACAGATAAGCCTGTAGTTTCAAGGGTAATCCTTGCTCTTCTTCAAAATTTGGGCAACACTAGCCCACTTCCAGTCAACTGGAACTTTTCCATGTTTCCAGGACATTCCAAATTATTTCCAGATTCCCATTCAAAAATCACTGAGAAAGGCTTTGCATTGACATCAGCCAACTCTTTGAGTATTCTCAGGCCCCTTGTACAGTTTGATACAAGAAAATCAAGTCTGTAAGGCTAGTGTCTGCTGTGTGCAAATTGCTCAAGAAAAGTTATATATGAAGCTTTGTTATAATTGTAATAATTAATAAAATAATTTTAATAATTATTAAATAATTGTATATTACATATTTTATTCACGCCTTAGGTAATATCTATGATATATTTGTAATGTCATGAATACAACTTTGTTTAGCTGACTTCCTGTACAGAAATGGTTTCTAATTTAATAGATAAAGATTCATTTATTAGCAAGAAGTCATATGATGCAGGAGAAACGTACTGTGACTGGTCCTACATCTGAGAGTATGGAAAACCAGCACAGAGAAAAAAATGAGAGATTTTACTAACACAGTAGGTGAAAGAAGACCATAAAATGCATGGAGATGTGCTGAATAATCGGATAAGAAAATTCCTATTTATTGTATGAAAAAAACAATTATCTTCAAAACTTGTCTTAAAATACTATTTTGATCTGTTCCCAAGTGAAGCATGAATTCTCATTTATTCCCCTTAGGTCTTCATTCACTTTTTATCAAAATTTCAAGTGGCATCTCCAAATTTTGAAGTTCAAAATTACAAAAAAAATTAAAAATAATAAATATTGAAGTTCATCTAGTTTTCTAAAAAGACCTTTTTATTTCAGTCTAGTCTGGTTTTGTGTTGTTGAATCATATTCCACCTGAAAAGAACTGTAACCTCTTCTTTGCATCATCCTAAGTCAAATATTGCACATGGTTTGTTCAAAAAAACATGTCATATGTTTTCTGGCAAAAAATTTTAAAACCCTCCAGAAGATGGTTGGAAGATGACTGAGAAAGTGTGGAACCATATGTCTGAAAGAGATCTCAAGACCTTGATTCATATCCTGACTCGTTCCAGAATCTACTATCATCTCTCATAAACACTTGCGTAACCTACTGTTACAGAAATGTCTACTGATAATGATTCAAAAATTCCCTGAATATTATTAACAGTTTCTTTTTGGCATTTACCCCATATTTGTAATTTCAGTCTTGATATATTTTCAGAGAATATGCTAGGGAGGGCTCAGTCCGTCTTAGTTCCCTTCATACAGTCTTTCACAAAAAATTTTAATGGCTAGTGTTAAATGCAAAAGGAAGGGTAAGTTAGCTGGCCCTTTGGACCAAGTAAAAATTGTTTTAACATCACACCTTTCAGTCCTCTGTAGGCTTTTCTTTGTTTTTCCCCTAGATGAGACAGTTTCAAATTTTCCCATCAGTTTTTTTTTTTCCTTGACATCTCATCATTCTCATCTCTTATTTTTATTGAATATTTTGAAAGTTGGACAATGCTTTTGAATTACTGGATTTTTTTTCACTGATATGCTTGCAACACATTCTATACTGACTGTTCAAATCTGTCAAAATTTGTTAATAATATTGATACTGGTCCAAGACAAATCTCTGTGGTCCTCTTTAGATAACCGACTCAAATTTCATTATGAACTGTAAAAATAATTATTTTACTATCAAAATACTCCTTTTCAAACTAGTTTTCCACCCAGCTCAATGTGTTCTTATGAAATCATCATGTAAAATAAAACTAGAAATTTATGTGTGCATATATATTACTTTACATATATTACATATACTTCTTCCACTTTTCATCAGAGATTGTTCTTTTTTTCTGCCACAGAGGAAATAAAATTGTTGTGAACTGCTTTGTTCTTATCATAAGCCAAAATTGTATGAGTTATTTTATTGCCCCTGGCCACTAGAACTGAGACTCTGCATACCTATCTGAGGAAAGGCTTTTGTTCAAATCTCTCAAAAGCTTCAATTTTCCTCTACTTGTTTGTTTGGTTTTTTGTTTGAATACTTGTGTTTAACAGCTAGAGAAATAACTGATACTACTCCTATTTCTTTGGCTGCCTTAATATGAGACCTCAGCAGTTTCTGACCAGAAAAAGTCAGTCTTTAATTACTATATATAGAGGAAATAACTTGTTTGTTTTCCTAATTTCCTTCTATACATATGTTTCACACCTGAAATCTGTCTGGTTTAACTTCTGTTTTCTGAAACACTGAGGGGATGTAGATATGAGCCACACTCAGCCAAAATATTCTCATTTAAAAAAAAAAAACCTAATCTGGCAAAAACTTACTAATGCACTGTATATGCTTCAGAACATGTTCAAGCCTTACATTTTGAGCCAACTTCTTATAGAAATGTTTTATATCTGCCCTTTTAGTTTTTTGGTTTTATTTTCTGACCCAAGAGCTCTGCATAAGGTGTTTTAAAAAATTACTTATCTGTGAAGAAAACACATTAGACTGCATAAAAATATCATTCCATCTTGAAGTCAGAAGAAACCAGTACAGATATATCTCAGCTTCTCATAACATTAAATTTGAATTAAAGTTTGGCTGAGATTCCAAAACATCCTTTCAGCTTCTGTCATTTCACATGAGTTTTATTTTTCCAATTCTTACAGAACTCAGAAGTGTGGATGCTTTAATGACAGAAAATGGCTTCTAACCACATTTAACTGATTGAAAAGCTCTTGTAGGCAATTGTATGTCAAAATCATTTCCTGGTATTTTGAAGAATTTAGTGTATAGAGGGTCAAGACATAGCAACATATTAACCACATCATTTTTAGCAACTTTGACCTTAAGATGCTCAACTTGACTCCCAAGGGAGGACAAGTGCCTGTCCTTGTGCAAGTTCTGATGTTTGCTGATGACAAAAAATTCAATGTTCTGTGCCATTTGCATTTACCTTTAAATGTTAACATCACACTAGGTAGAAGGCTTTTCTGGTAGTTCTAATAATTTGGATGCATTGATTTTCAGGTTATAACTCAAATCTTTTTGTTTGTTTGTTATTTGGAGGAAGAAAAAAAAAGAAAAGTAAAACCATTTTCAAGATCTCAGGTTGGAGTTTAAAATCCTTTACTCAGAGAAGCTGAAGACCTTGAAAATTGTTTCTGTAAAATACTCTGTTCTTCAACTATTGCAAAATTACTTGCTCTTGTAAAATTCATGGTCATCTCATGGATTAAAATGCTTGAAGTTATCCAGTGACTAACAACTTTGAGATGCTTGTAGGGGTTAACATCTGAAGTATTTCAGGTTTTCCGTTATAATTTGCAGCTGCCTAATTATTGATTTATTTATAGCTGACACCACATCTTTTAAAAACTGCAGCAGTAGAGAAATCTGTGGCTGGAAGTGGGCATTGACTTGCCTTAATTGTCCTGCTCTGTGAGTTAAACAGTTGTCTAACATAACTTTTTTTATTATTTATTTGAAAAACACAAAACACTGTGAATCAACTCTAATGTTCTCAGATGTTTTTCTAGTTTGCAAGTTCAGAGTGTTTTGTGTTTGGGTTTTTGGTGGAGTTTCTTTGGTAACAAATGTATGTCAGATTTCAGTTTGAAGTACTCTGTATTACCTTCAGTTGCCCTTTTATTTTCCAAAAGCAAAGCATAAACTCAGAATTTTCATCATCATTCAATCAGTTTGGCTTTTTCTTGGCAGTTGATTTCCTTTTTCATGTGCTCAGTAATACTGAAGTTTTGGTTCAAGGTTCAGACTCCATATTCAATGTAAATGGATTATAGTTTAAGCATATATTGATCTTAGATGTCGTTTTCTTAATCAGTTTTTATTCTATTTTACAGTTACTGCTGTCTTTCTAAAGATTAATTGCACACTATTAGGACTGTCATAATTTGTTATGCTATTCTAATACATTTAAACAGAAGATAAAAGGTATTCATCACTCAGTCACATTTGCTACTTTGACCATTCTTTCCCTTTGGAATAAGATTGGTGCCTCGCTGATTCAAGTATAAATTAAAAAGTTCAAGACTTCATAATTTGCATTAAACATATTGTTTTATTTCTTTTAATCTGCAAAAAAATGGTCAAAATATTAAAGCTGAAAAATTATGCATTGTTTATACCAAGTGAACATTTATTTATACCATCAGAGAGATCTGTGTTCAGTGTCTTGTGTATTCTCCATGTTGTTTACTCCTTTGTCTATGAGTTATGGCCAATATGCTTGTTGGTGTAATTAGTGTTATATATTTCTCCAGTTTTCAGCACAATGGTATCTTCATATTTTTATCCACAATTTTCAGAATTTGTACATGTTTAGTGAATATTTTTTTAATTTTTTTTCCTTTTGTTACTTATTTCCTTTACTTCAGCCCACTAATAACTGAGATGATCTTTCTCAAGGAAATAAACAAGTGAAAAAAAAATTCCTCACAATTCTCTCTGTATTCTCTGTTGGTTCTGTCTGAACTTCTTATGCATCACCAGTGGAATTACACAAGACTGAGTTACTCAACTATAGCAAGTTGCAGCTGTATAAATACAGACAGTGAAAAATTTTATCTGCAGACCAGTTATCATCGATTACAGTAGGACTAATAAGTTTGACAATCAGTTATTCAGACTGGTAGCAATCACTGTCTGATGAACCTGATTCATTCCTTCCATTTCCACTTCTGTTTCAGGTTATGAAATGCCTTCTTTTGAAATGGATTTTAATCCAGAGACACCTTTATTTGTGTCTCCAAGAAGCTCAGTGGGGTAGCTTTCATCAGAAGAAATCCACTTTGCCCAGCATGTGTTTGCTACTTCCCTTGTAAGTGGTGAGGGAAGATGCCTGCTCCTGTTTAGGTTCTTTTACCAAGCTTTTAAGAACTCTTGTGAATACATACTTGCTTTAAGGTTATGGTTTCAGGTAGTGATTTCAGCTTTTGTATAAAGATTATGGTCCAGTAGCATTGTCAAGTAATAAGAGTTTCTTCCTGAACATTTTGCTCAAATAGCTTTTTACAGCCATGGTAATAGCACTAATACACCTGCTGATATTTACATTGCTTTTATGAAGCCTGGAAATGATTGTTTTCTTAGCATTTTACACAGAAGTGTAATAAGCACTGAATGTTGCAGTATAAACAAGGAGGGTTGGTGCTGTTTATTATCTCATCTTACTTTTAAAAGGCTTTTTTGCGATGCTTATATTACTAAAGTGACATTTTGCAATGATATGAATTGCAAGGATTGCAATATACTATTTAGTCATCAAATATATTTAGTGGGGGTCCTGTATGTACACCAGTGCTGTATAAAATAATGAGTGAACCATAAGCAAGGAAAAAAAAAAAAACCTTAGCTGGTTTTAAGACTTCCTTATTCACTGTCTGGAAGTAATGCAAAAGAATTTTGCCTACTAATGCCAACCAAGAAGTGCCATTTCCAAACAGCAACATGCAATCAAAGTTCCCTTTGCTATCTAAAGTATCACTGAAAACAGAGAAAGCCTAGAAAATAAAATAATATGTGCCTTTCAAATGGCTGAAGCCACAGGATGTGAATGCCATGCTATTTGAGTTTCCTTTGCTTCTAATTTAATATAAGCAGTGTCCACTTTACCTCAATCATTGTTATATATAGATAGATAGTACAAAAATCAAAAGTTTCCTTCTTACCATGTAGAATTATAAAACGCCTGACTCAAAATGGTTTTGGCTTACAGTTACAAAATAATAATTAATGCCATGTCTTACAAACTATTAGATAGAAATTAAAACCAGTAGCTAAACCAATATGTAATTAAATGGTACTGAAAATAAAACAAAAATGGAAAGTAAGACATTTCACTCAAAAATATTGAATTAATGAAGCTGTTAGGACAAAATATATTTTAAAAAAAGGCTAGTGACTTTTTTTCTACTTTACAAAATTTCTCTTCATTTTGTCTTGCTCTTTTTGCATTCAAGCTTAGGTCAGTTCTTCCAACTGCAAATAAAAACCTTCACTTTTTGTAAATGCAGGATACAGAAACCCCAGCCAAGCCTCCTTCTTTTTTAATAAACTCTGTAGCTGCAATGAAAAGGACTAATACACCTAATGACTCTGCTAGGATATTCTTCTACAACTAATTTAACTGTTTTTATTGTGTAGAAGATTTTTTTGTGGAAAAGATGTGCCATTGTTTCCTTAATAAAACTATGTAATGAAATATGGTATTCCATTTAAAATTTGGTTATTTTTCATTTGAATGACAGGCATATATTAATAATATGTAGTTCTGGTTGACATCTTCTGGAGCCATCTCTGCACAGAGGTAACAGCTTTTTCCTGATTGGAGCTGTTAGTTTTCAGGCAATGAAGGGTTTGGTTTTGAGAGTCAAAGTAAGTAGGAAATGTATAGTTGTACGAACACCCATGAGACCAGTAAGGTCACCCACACCCTGACACATCTGAGTGCCATTCTCTTTGAGAAAATTACAAGAATAAGAGAGAGAGTATAACATAGGTACCCAATGTGAAAACTTTTGCAACAAACTTCTTTAGTGTTACCATATTATGCATCAACACAAGGCAGCTTCCCTTTTTTCTCAGTTTGAGTTTACATCTCACATTCAGATCTCAAGTGTAAGTCTTCATGCAGATTGTAAACCCACAGCATTTTAAAGAGCTAATGTGCAACATGTGAAAGAGAAAATTATAGTAAATTGACTTATCCACTTTACCTTTAGTGTTTTTATATATCCCAGTAGAGGCTTTAGTGTAACAATCAAGTGAATGCTGGAATATTTATGTTGCTAATTATTCTAACAAAAGCAAGCTGCTTAGAAAAGATTCTGCTGGCTGTGATTCTATTTAATGCAGATATATAGTCATGTACATAGAAGAAATTAATTATAATTTCTGCAGACAGTATGTAAATACTTTGGCATTGGGTTTTTTTTGCAAACATAATTAACCTGTGGGATACTAAATTCCAGATCTATTTGGTGGAGTGTTTATAACCTGATGAGAAATCTCTGAATAAGAGCTTATTTGAATGGAAGGGATTCTTCTCAGTTTTTTGTAGGACATAAATTAATAATTTGCTTTATCTAGAAGATTAAGATCATTTTACAAAGATAGTAACACTTGGCATGTTCTAATCTGACCTGCCACGACTAGCATTTACATATATTTGCAGTGCTTTGAAGATCTACCTAGAAAATTGCATTTTCCAGAAACTAGGAGAAGCGTTTCTCTAATATATAGATTGCGACTACATGACTTCTGGAAGAGTCAGAATGAAGGGCATGAGGCATATGTTTAAGAAAAATAGTCCTATGAAACCTTTTTATATAAGAAACAAAAATTACTAAATATTGGGTTCTTTGCTTTTCTGAATTGTACTCACTTTTCAAAATCACATAATACTGAAAGGATTTCTGGTTTTGAATGTCTCAATTTTGAGAGCTTCTTATGCAAAATAACCCTTTTTCTTCAAACTCTCACAAAGCCGAATGTTAAAACAGATTATATTTTTTTCTTTAAAATATTCATAATTGGAATTATCCTCAAATACAGAGCTATCATTTTGAATTGCTATAATAGAAATATAATATATATTTTTTTATTTTTGCAAAAAGCCTATATAAATACACATAATTTTACACAACTACTGATTGGTATTTGCACCACAGTAATACTTAAAAATTCAGTTCAGACAGATAAATGTATATAAATATGTATGTACACATATATCTATCTATATATACATAGATAGATAGATAGATAGATAGATAGATAGATAGATATGCATGTATTAGAAGCACATGACACAGTCACTGCCTAAATGAAGTTTAGAATTGGATATAAAGCAGGATCAGAGGCAGCAGATGAATGCAGACTTGCAGGGAAGTACAAGGATACAGTATTGGTCAGCACAATAGACAATGATCTCAGCAACCTGACTTAAAAGCTTCACATTGAAGAGATCAAACAAAAGTTGTGTGTGATTATTCAGCACCAGGTGAATCTTTGCACTAGAAATTTCAATAGCCTGTGGCTTGAGGACTGTGAAAAAGATCTTTATAAAAAAAAAAAAGACAGAGAGACATAAATACTTTTTAAAAAAGAAAATGTTCTCTTATCTACCTTCAGATCCTTTTGATTTCTCAACTCTTCATTTTCCTTTCCCAGTGGATGGAAAAAAAGTTTATCTGAATTATCCTAAGGTAACTAGCATTATGGCAAAAAGATTCAAAGAAGAGTTATCAAGTTTTAAAATATTATATGATTAACTGTAAAAATCACAAATTTTACTGGATGCAAATGAATGTAATTTAAAGAATGTTATCCAAAATGAATTGCCCATATGATGCAATCAATTTAATCAACGTATTGTTAGTCTAGAACAATTTAGGATCCTGTGTATTGAGAAAAATGATCATCTGTTTAAGCTCTATTCTAGCAACAGGAACCCAGATAATCAAAGGTGCCTGAACACTGGTATTATGACAGACTTTTCTCTACTTAAATGCAATGGATACATATTTGTTTCCTAGATCAGGAGGGTCTTAAGTATAGAAATGTGACTAATGGGTTTTTGATCACAGATGAGCATTTCATATGTTTCTAAGGTTTATTCTCTAAAGAAATAGGATTCTGCAGTTAACTACCAGGAAAAAAAAAAAAAGAACCCTGCTAATTCATAGTGATAGATTTTGTTTGTTTTGTTTCAGATATAGAGACCATTCAAGGCAGGCTAAAGTGCAAGATTTAGGTACTAGAATAAAGCTTAGACTGTGAAGGGAAAATTGTAATTGCAAAGTCCTGACTCACCATCTGAGCTGGAGACACTTAAGCTCTGTAAGTCCTGTAACATTTGATGTTAAATCTCTTCAGTACCTATTAAGTCACTGCACGTGCCCAGAGCTGTCCTGTGCTTGGCAGGCTTAAGCAGCTCAGCACTTAGATCATGTCTGAGCTCAGGTTAGATTGAGAAACTTGGAGAAGTGAAGTCTGAATCACCCCAAAACTCAATCCACCAAACATTTCCAGAGGCCATAGAGCATGGCAGCACCATGCTCTTCACACACAAATCTAAAGTAGGTCAATTTTTGACCAAAGACAAAGAGGGCTTTCCCTAGTTTCTCACGCATCATGACACACTACTTAGTGCACCCACTGAGCCTGTTGGACTCCCACATTCAGTCCCAACCTTTTCCTAAAAGCTCTTAAATTCATTCTGCCTTCAATCTTCATGTCCTACTCAGACAACAGTCTACTGAAGTGTAAGAAATCTGCATGTCTCTTTGGAACAAGTCCCCAAGCAGATAGGAATGAAGGATGTACTGGACGAGAGAGGAAGTGCAGGGTGAATTTGACTTTATAGTCTGGTGGTTAGACTACCTTGGAAGACCTAATCTCAGACTTGTGCTTCCAGGAATACTTCTATATTAATTATGAAGTGTGTGTTTTACATTAAAAGCTACTTATATTTTTTTTTTTTTATTACCTAGGACTTCTAATATTTCAAGATTACATGGTAGAGTCCTTTATTTTGTGCCTTTGCTGTAATCAGTAATGTAATACCAGAAAATAATTTTGCAGTTTCTCATAACCCATGAAACATAAGACAGAATTAACTAACTTAAAAATTTCCTAGCAGCCAAGATATTATCTGGTGTCAAAGGACATCCATTTATTATGTGTTCAATTTGTTCAACTGACAATCTGGCCCTTCAGATAGACAACTCTGTTTAAAATCCAGTTAAATTAATCAACAAAAAGGTTCTTCATTTTCTCAGACTCTCTACATAAATCTCTACACATGAAAATAAATCCTGAATTGGCTGTAGATAAAAACACAAAATTAAGCAGGTAAAAATATAGAAATTAATACTCTTAGTTCTCTTAGC
This sequence comes from Cinclus cinclus, assembly GCF_963662255.1. Lineage (NCBI taxonomy): Eukaryota > Metazoa > Chordata > Aves > Passeriformes > Cinclidae > Cinclus > Cinclus cinclus. Next base: position 51,545,344 of record NC_085049.1, on the reverse strand, counting down.
TATAGGCAAACTGATCTATAATTCACCGGAGCTTAGTTACAGCATACTCTAATTATGTGCTTAGCTCTAAAGCTTTTAATAAAGAAAATAATTTCTTTAAATACATCTAATTAGGCAAAGTGTCTGTTCTGGTTTAGCTGCTTTTGGCACCAAAATGAAAAATACAGAGAAAAACAGCTTTATTTTCATGTATCCCTGAGCTAGGTAGCCCATTGTCCTCCTGACTTTCCAATACCTATGGAAACAGTATTATAACTAGACAAAGTTGGACTTACAAATTAAGAGCCTTGAAAGCATAGGCAAAAAATGTATGTGTCTCACAACTGCCACAAAACTTTGACTACCTCTTCATATCCTCAGTCCTGACAACAGTTCTGAAGCCTAATAAATATATGCCTTAGGACTCATCTTGGTCCTTTTCTTTCTTCTCTCAATGAAAAGTCTGTACTGACTCCTTACAAAGGGTAAGTGCTATCATCTGCCCTTCTGAAAATCCTGTGTTGCTTTCAGTCATAACAAGAAGTCTGAGTTCTCCTAGAAATGGACTTATTAAATAAATGGACTCCTAGGAATGACTTATTAAATCAATTACAATTTATTTCTGACAAAATGGGTTTAGTCCCCGATATATACAAGTGCCGCATAGTCTCTTATATATTTTTATCCTTGTTAAATCCTATAGAGACCATTGCAAATGCAGGTATATGTATGAGAGGTTTCATGTTGGTTAAAACTGATTTTTTGGAAAGGCGCTTGGATAATGGACAGCTTTAAGTTATAAGCATTTTAGGAAAGTCTTTTATTATTGTGCTCTCAGTAGAGGAACAGCACATCATTGTGTTCTGATACAAAATTGATATTCACGAAACAATAATCGTGAAATTTAGAGGTAGTCTACTGAAGTTACAGGCAAAGCTTCTTTCCTTTTAATAAAGTCAGTGCCTTCTCTTTAGTACATTATTACCCAAATTTTAGGTATAAATTAATCTAAGTAAAATATACAGTGTGACAGCTGTCTGATCATGAAGTCCAAAAAAGGAAACAAGGAAAGTTCGCAGTATTTTGAAAGCTATGTTCTATGGCTCTGTTACTTAGGAGATAACACCAGTAGGTGCAGTCTTATGACAAGTACTCCTTTTTTTTTTCCCATGCCATATGTCCACAGTGGAAGAAGCTGAGAAAAAAAGTCTCATTATTTGATTGACATGCATTTTAAACTACTTGTCAAAACTGCACAATTAATTAAGTAGCATGAATGTGCCAATCTCCAGATTTAAAGGAAATTTTGAGCCTAACAAGTAGTAGTGTTTGTCTACTTCATTATAAGAGATTTTATAGAAGAATCAAAAAATAAAATGAGGGTAAGAGGAAAGCTTGCTAAACTGCCCACACTTTGCCTTCACATTACTGTAGGTGATACTGGGAAAGGCACTAAAATAATAAGTTGTAATGTGTTTTCTATTTTAAGCGTCTATCTTTTGATTTTTATGAAAATTTGCTACATTTATCTGGGCTTGTATTTTTGTAAAAATTTTCAACAGCAGCAATCACAAATTTCTAAGAAATAAAATTTAAAAAAAAAGAGAGAGAGAGGAAATAAGAATGTTAGTATGATGTTTAAAAAGTTAAGTACCTGAGAAATGTCTAATAGTTTCTCATTCTCATTTTTGGTGGTCATCCTGAAAGCTAGCACACACTCCTGTGTTAGGAGTGAGATGTGGCCAAATCTTTACATGACTATGGAGGTTCTCTGAGAAATCTCTGATACATGTTCAGCGGACACATCTTAGTCACTGTCAAAAAGTTATTGTCCTATTATGTGAAAAGAATACAGCTTTACTGTCATGATTCTTCCTCATTGAGGTAAACTGAAATTTTCACATAAATTGTTTTATTCATATGTACCTTAGAAGGGAAATAAATATAAAATATTAAACATTATGTTGAAACTTTGTAGGGGAAAAATAAACTTTTAATAACACAAATCTGTTCAGTGTTAGCCTGTTATCAGTGCAGTCTTTGCTATAACATCAGTGAGCAAGCGAATATTATTAAAGTCCACAAAGAGCTTTAATGTCTTCTATTCTTAAGCACTGAGAATTAGACCTAAAACCATTAACATTCTCTATTTTTACACATAATTTTAAAGCTTTTAGTTTTCCTTCTCTATAGCCTTCAAGTAATCATATCCCTTAAGATTCAAGATTAGGGTATCTTGTTACAAATTAATATTAATTGATGTGCTAAAATGCAGCATTTCAACAGCTACCACACTGCATTTACTTAGAAAATCTTATCACACTCAGAAAGAACATAAAAGGGGAAAATTATAAATTATAAGTTCATACAAAATTGCAGCAGTGTCCTGGTTAAAATGGCTTTATAAATCATGTTCTGAAACAACTCATATTCCATTTTCCTAGAAAAGCTGGCAGTCTATGGCTCGGACAGGTGCATCCTTCATTGTGTTAAAGCAGCTGGATGGGCAGGACCTAGAGAATGATGGTGAATGCTGACACATCCAGTTGGTGGCCAGTCATTGGTGGTGTTCCCCACGGCTCAGAAATGGGCCCAGTCCTGTTTAATATCTTCATTAATGATCTTGAAGAGGGGATCAGTTGCACTCTCAGGAAGCTTGCAGATGACATTTGGCTGGCTGGAAGTGTTAACCTGCTAGAAGGTGGGAAGGCTCTGCAGAGGCGCCTGGACAGGCTGGATCAATGGGCCAAGGCCAATTGTATAAGGTTCAATGAGGTCAGAAGTGAATCCTACGCTTTGTTCACAACAAACCCTACAGCACTACTGGCTGGGGGAAGAGTGGCTGGGAAGAGGTTTAGCAGAAAAGTACCTGGAGGTGCTGGTTAAGAGCCAGATAAATATGATCCAGTATGTGACCAGGTGACCAAGAAAGCCAATGGCATCCTGACCTGTACCAGAAATACTATGGCCAGCTGTACCAGGGAAGTCAATGTTTTCCTGTGCTCAACATGAGGGAGACCACAACTTGAGTCCTGTGTCCAGTTCTGGGCCCCTCATTACAGAAAGACCCTGAGGTGCTGGGGTGTCCAGAGAAGGGCAATGGAGCTGATGAAGGGCAAGGAGAAAAAATCCTATGAGGACCAGCTGAGGGAGCTGGGCTTGTTTATCCTGGAGAAAAGAGGGCTCAGGGTGACATTATCCCCCTCTCTACAAATACCTGAAAAGGGGTTGTAGCAAAGTAGGGTCCATCACTTCTCCCAGGCAACAGGCAACAGGACAAGAGCAAACAGTGTCAAACTGCACCAGGAGAGATTCATGTTGGAAATCAGGGGGAATTTCTCTTGGAAAGAAGGGTTAACTATTGGAATGGAGTGCCCAGAGAGGCTGTGGAATCACCATCCTTGGTGCTGTTCAAGAAACAACAACAGGATGTGACACTTTATGCTGTGGTCCAGTTGTTGCGCTGGTGTTTGGTCAAAGGTTGTAATTCATAGTCTTGGAGATCTTTTCCATCCTAAATTGTTCTTTCATTCTGTGATTGTGTGACATCTGTGCAGTGTTGAACAACTGAAATGTGTGTAGATAGCATGGAGATTAGAGGGTACTCCCATGGACACTGCTTTATAACTTTCAGAATCTAAGCATGTAATTTTACAGACATTTTGTCCAATAGCAAAACTCCATTATCTGGCTAGCCATTTTAATGCTCAGTGCAGCATGGACCTTTGCAACTGCTCTCTGGGGTAATAATACTATAAACCAAATCATTTAAATGAAAAAGAATAGCAAATATGTACCTTAAAAGTACTTTCTAGTTTGAGATAAATTGCTTCTTTTGGTAATGTACCATAATGACTTCAGGATGCCTATAATTTTGTTGGTTAGAATTATATAAGTATTACATCTTAATTGAAACTTGATTAAGGAGCTTATTTAATTATTTATATTAATTATATTAATGCAATTTATATTTTTGTTTTATGTGTGTTCTTAGCTGTAGAGTGACTTCAGCTGCAGTGATCTCTCTTGCCTGAAATAAACCTTCTCTGTTCTGGTTAATTTTGACTATCAATTTCTATTTATCATTATTTCAGAGTTATCAGATCTGAACAATTTTCTACACCATTATTTCTACCAAATATTTCCTACATATTTGGCAATTTAAGTTGTTAATTAAGAGATTTTTATATACTTACAAAGATAAAGAATTCAATATCGATTTATTCTAAATCTAATTCAGTAGTTTACAATCTATGCAACAGTGTATACCAGACTTGAAGTTTTTGAAGTAACTCATGTAGAAATATGCAGTCTATGACAAGTTAGTTCACACTTTTTTTTTTTTTTTTTTACATCTCATCACAGTTAATTGTAAGGAAAATAGAACCATTTTCTGTTCCAATTATGCTTCCAAATGAAATTTTAAATACTTGATAGATAAGGAAATGGTATGTAGCTATACCATTCCCAAATCTGAAGAAAAAGCTACTTTGGAAACGTAAATTATTTCCTACCTACAGGTGGAACTGAGTAAGATTTAAGAATTAGATCCAAACTTCTGAAATAGCCATTTGTAGCTTTTATGTTGCAGCTTAAGTGTTCTTCCATCAGATTCTGCTCAGCAAAAGTGCCTTTAATGGAACAAGAAACTTTCTCAGAGGCAAGCTGTGAGCAGGTGTTTAGTACTGCATCAGAAAAGACCCAGGGAGAAGGTACTCAGCAAGGAGGCAGAGGCCTAAACTTTCCTTCCTGTCATTTGAGTTAAGGGCTGTTCAGGTTGCTTTAGAAATTTAATTTCAGAAAGACGCCAAATCAGGGTCTAATGACTCCATGCTTGACAATCCCTCTGTGCCCTTGGTCGGTCAGTAGAGTCACAAAAAATATACAAAGGAAAAGCATTCTGGTTTCTCCTCTTCAATAGGATGCCCTGCCCCCTCTTCCATGGTTAGATCTGAAGTATCTGAACAGTTTTTGAAGCTGATGAGGATTTACACTTGGGTGTATGATACCAGATCACGGGAATTAAGCTACAATGTCCACTCTATTTTCTGATCTGGTCAAGTTCTTTATCTGGACATTAACTAAGGTTCAACCTTTGTTAATTTCTAGAGTTCTATAATATCAAGACATCTGAGTGATCCTAGAGATCTCTATCAAGCTTCTGGATGATTGATTATCCAACAGTAAGCATTCAGTAGTTAATCACTCGTGCCTAAGGTGCCACAAGGGAACTGGGATGTTTTAATGATTTTTTTGCCATGTAGACATTTTTTCCTATTAAAAAGTAAATATAACTTTTTTCTTTTTTTTTTTAACTAAAAGTTGGTGTCAATAAAAAAATTAAATTAAGAATTCCATTTATCTCAGTGAGGAAGTCTCCCCACTAGAAAGCTGTTTCTTTTTTAAATGATAGGACACTAACTTTTTGTCAGTGACTAGGGCATTCAAATTCAAAATTGTCTGATTTTCAAGTCCTAATCCAGTGAGTTAAACACCTCAATATTTGGCACACCACAGATATATTTGGCATACCTGTTATTATCTATTCACTGTGTTTATTTATTCATTTATAGAATATAGATTTGGGTAACTACAACTGGGTAGACAATCTTGCCTGAGATCACTTCTATATAAAGACCAGAAATTAATTTGCTGTTGTTTTTTCACATGATAATTAACAGAATGTGAGAAGAAATAAACAACGTAAGTTTCCTCCAATAGCAAATATAATTTTAAAAGTTAAGCAATCAAAGCTATGTATTTTCAAAAAAAGAGGTCAGTATTACATTTAAAGACAGGCAAGAAGGTCAATTGTTTTTATTGACTATTTTAAGTATACTCTTTCAGGTGTTTACTTCATAGGAAGAGTGGCTCAGTTAAAAGCAATTTCTAGCAGACATAGATAAAGAGCAATCTTGTAAAGGCCAAAGTCCAAAACAATTTGAACTTAATTATCTTTGGGTACTGACAGAAATGTTACAGTGACCTAACATATAAGCCCAGATCACCCATGATGCAGAGCAATCTAGGAAACATTTTTAAAACAAGAAGGGTAAAAAAAATTGAATGCATTTTTATGAATAATTTATTACATATATCCATGGTGTCATAAAAGGTAAGAATGCACTGCAACACTCAGATCTGCAGGTATTTCAGACATCAGCTATTTCAGCAGCTGTACTATATCCTTCACTAGCACTGTGTGTCAAAATGTCAATAACCTCAGTTGAAATTCTGCTTTTCTGCTGGAATTTTTCCGTCTTAGCTTTTGAGGTTCATAGAAACAATACTGAGGTTTAGTGGCATAAGAAATATCTAGGTATTCCCTTAAAAATAATTATGGCAAAGCCTCTGACAGGACACAAGACTTCCTGCCATGTTTTCCTTTCTAGAAGTAACTTCTTAGGGCAAATATTTTTCCCCCTTTTCACATGCTTCAAAGTTTTTCTTTATACAATCTCAGAATATCTGAAAAACTGCTTACATGGAAATCCAGGTGTGCCTTCCACAAAAAATAATTCTGAATTGACAGGATAAGGTTAACTGGATGGATGTGTTATTGTGTTATTGTCTGAAAATTATTGTCCTATTATAGAAGCCACTTAATGAAAGTCCAGGAAAATACTGGACATATTTTGGAGCAGGGATTATCTCTAGGTATCAGTATTAAAAAGTCTTTCTTTATTATCTGATAAACAAACACATTAGTAACAACATATCCAAAGAAAGGGTACAGTTGATGCAATTAATGTTTTTGCTGAGCCATCTCAGAGTCATTTTCCATAAAATTCCTTCCACCTCCAAAGAAATAAGGGTACCTTATTAAACAAAAAAATTCACTGCTGTTTTTCCCTTGGAAATTTCTGAAGTCAAATTAAAAGTCAAATGTGACAGGACCCTGAACAAAGCTAAGATTTATCTGGAAAACAAGAGGTTTTTAGCCTCAACAAAAATCCATCTAGCAGTTGTAAAGCTGCTTACACAGACTGAAACTGAATTAATTCAGGGTCTACCACTCACTCTGGTGAAATTTCAGTTTCCCGATACCTTTGAAAAGTCAGCTATGCATGTAATGCTTTTCATCAACTACAATAGACTTACACATGGTATCCTTCAGATAAATTTCCTTAATTGTTTGTAACAGTAATTAAATAGCAACCTGAAAATTAAATTACATCTTCAGCTATAGGAATATTTCAGTCAAAATGATTAGCTTTTTCCTGTTCATGAATGGCTTGAGCACCACCAATTTCTGCATATTTTTCTAATTCAGGAGCACTTACCACAAAATTATGCAGACAAATTCCATCTTAGGGAAGGACGAGTCAGTCACAATTGTCATGTATGTTGTGCTAGCTTCCTAATGATTATGGTCTGGGAGAGGAGATGTATTAGTGGGAAAAATTACAGTATAAATTTTCTTCTGATGAGAATTCCCTGGATAAATATTTGTAGTAAAATTTCCATTTGGTAAAATTTTCCACAGACAAAAAAATAAATTTTACAATCTGATACAGTTATGGGTATGGAAAGAGAACATTAAATGCAAAGGCATGACTAAAATCATTGGTGTGCCATGCAACGTGCAGCATACATGGTTATTCGTCTCTTGTTCCCTGCAGATGCTAACAGCTGAGGCGCAGTGTTCACTCACCTGGGAGGAAAATACTTTTCAAATCCTTGGGGGAATAAGAAACTCCATCCAAAGAGAGTCTGCTCTGTATAAAAGGGTGATGCCTAGTAAAAACTTTAGGATTAAACTACCAAATACTAACAGCAGTTCTATCCCTTGATACTTAACATTAACTGTTCTAGAGACTATGAGTTAATTTATGTCTATTAATAAAACTGAGAATAAATGGGACCAATATCATGTTTTGCTTGGATTTCTGGTTTGACTTCAAACTGTTTATGTAACATCTCCTATTCCTCCAAAAGTTCCATGATTTCCAAAACCTTTGTTGAGTAAACACATGTCACTCAACCCCTAAAAATCCTTACGTAGCAACTTTGATTCCACTTGAAGGACTAGGTTTACTTTCAGATAGACAAGCTGATACTTAAATTAATCACCAAAGCTGCTGAAAAGAACTTTTGCTGCTGTCTAAGATTACCTGAACTCTCATTTATCAGGAGAATATCAGCAAGGACAGGATTTCGAGCTCTCAATTGAACTCTCATTTATCAGGAGAATATCAACAAGGAGAGGATTTCAAGCTCTCAATTTAATCTATCAATTTTTATAAGCAATTTTTTAGAGCAGGTTCTGAAATGCAGTCCTTTCTTCATTAAAATATTCTGCCTACCCAACCATTCACATGTTTCTCTCCTTCCTTTCCATTCTACTTTGGTGCATGAAGCAAGGAAAGTAATATACTTTTCCTTTTATAAACTACTTTATAAATCATGGTTGAATACACAGTTCTTATACATCTGGCAGCTGATTGTTATGGCACTATCCATAATGGTGGAGATGTGGGACTGGGTTCTCTATTCAAGATATCTCCTCACTTCTTCAGGGTTGTTTAAATACTGGTTGTCTCACTCCCACCAGAGGAGTTTTTTGTTTTTACAGCAACAAATTTAGCCAGTGGACTCCAGAAACACTTCATCTGATTATAGTTTTGAATCCTTAGGTAGCCGGTTCCATAGGCATTTATGGTACTCTGGGGAAAGCTGCCTGCTCATACTACTGTAACTATATCCTTGGTGTGAATGCTACTCCTAGTCTTACTAACTTTGTTTTGTTCCACCTAATCTGTGTCTTTTCCTCTGAAAAGATGCCTTTTTCTCTCTCCACTGATTATAAAGGGAGTTAAAATTGGCAAAACTTTTAAATTATCTGTATCAGTTCGGTTCCAGGAGTTTGGTGGCATGAAACCTGGCCATTGTGGCTTGTTTGTCAATTTGTACAAGCACTTTATAACAGGTAGTTATGACACCTGTAGGTTTTAAGTAGGCATGAAACACTGTTTTAAGTAGCCATGGAACAGGGCTTACTTAATCAAGGTGAGATAAAACTATCCAGTTATCTATTTTGTGAATATAATCCATGCCAAACACAGGTTCAGCTTTGACTTTGAAAAGGTTTTATAAAGAGAAAAAACACTTGGAAGTTTTAATGAAAACAATCATCTTTCTTGCTGGCATAAGAATAACTCTGCTTTACCAGGACATCATTACAAATCAAATAAGCCCAAGATTGCTCACCTGGACTCTGAATCAGAAAATCTTCTGCTGACCCAGGTCTTTCAAAATTTTGCCAGAAAAGAGAAAGGACAGCCTACAGGCATTCACATTTTGGAACAATATAAGGAAAAAGTCTAGGTAGGCCTGTTTTCCCCAGGAGGTGTTGATCCATTGTGATCCGTGTAAGAAAATGTACTTATACCATTTAAAGTCTTATTTAAGAGGCTTTTCATTAAAGTTGATGCTGGAAGAAGAGAATAGCATGGATAATCTTATTTCCCCTTAGAGCTGGGGGCCCCAAGTAGTGTAGCATCAAGTAGGACTGACCCAGGAGCAGCAAGCTATGCAGACCCTCTTCACAGCAGATATTCTATCACGGTGGTCTTTCAAACTATTTTCTTATGATGATACAACTCTATGCAGTCAAATATAAAAGATGTCCCCACAAGATCTTCTTAATGCACCGCTATACAAAGGCAAGGTCAAGCAGGATGTATAATTACTAGTGCTGAGCAGAAGCTGCCTGAGGGCTGCCCTTTCTTAGTGAGTGAGTTGAGCTTGACCCATGGCACAGTGCTGCACACTATCCATGCAGCATGGCACGGCACTGCCTGCCATGGCTCAAGCTGTCTGTGCCCTGGATCACTCAGTCCTCCAGGCACAGGGCTCTGCCAGGCAGGATCACTACAGCCTGTACTCTGAAGATCACAAACAAGGCAAATGAGGTGATCTCAGAAAGGTATAAACACATGAATTTGGAAATGAAGGCCTGCTTGTATGTTGCAACACTGCGGTTCATTCAGTCCTCAAGTGTTACATGACTTACTGGCAAGAAAGTACTTGATGAGTCCTTATAAAAATATGAACTGGTTGCTAAAAATAGCATATAACTGAACTCTTAAGAGTATTTGTTTTCTCAGTGACAATGCTTTTCCAGTGATAATGTTGAAATATATTTGTTGACAGTAGATTTAACATTCTGAATAAGTATATAGCCATGCCTAATTTTTCTCCTACTCATTTGCACATATTTGTTATCTTCTGGAGAGTTTGCTAATGCATAGTTCCCAAGTAAACAGTTAGTCTGTAAAAGCATAATTTTCCATGGAATTTTAAAAGTTCTATTTCTATATAAGAGTTCTAAAAGGAACTCATTGAAAGCATACATTGTATTGGTCTCTTGGGTGAAATGAAGTTTATCTTGGTTATAGTCTTTGCTGTGAGTTTACTTTGCTCAAAGGAATGTCTATTTTTCACTCTGGTTTCATATCTTAGAATAAAGTTAGCACCCTAATGTAGGTATATCTTTTCTGACTGTGTCCCTGGCTACATGTCTACATGGAAATTTCAGCATTTGTCTATTTGAGTATTACTTCTTCCCCATGTCTTTCTTGCAGTTTTGTGAATTAGCTCAAATTTTCACTTTTCTGCATTTTCATATTATAATATATTTCATTACCTGGATTGTAAAATGTGTGGGTGCATAAAATTATCTTTGAAAAATAAAGAGGACAAATGCAATAAAGATAAAATGCAAGTCATAAGTCATAACATCTGAAAGATTAAACTTAGGAAGTAAATCCATATGCCACCCACCATCAGCAAATATAAAGGCGCATAGAAAGAAACACTTCCATAACTGCCGACTTTCTTTAGTTAATGCTAAATTGCTCTCTTTTATCTAAACATTCTCTGTATATTGTGAGCAAAAATTTTATGCTTATGTAATGTTCACATAATGAGGTAAAGCTGTTCAATAACTACAAGGCAATTATGGTATAAACAGGAATAGATTTTCCTAGTTCTTTAGAAATGTATGTGAGTGAAATAACAATTGTTGAGCGATAAATAGTACAGCAGGACCAGTACAATGATATTTGAAATAAAATCTTCTTTGACACAAAAGTATTATTTTAGATTTATTAAAAAATTGAATGCTTTTCAGTCATATTGTTTCTCCTGATTTATCTGGGGGAATTATCAAGTTCAAATTCAACAGTTTCTTAACAGAACATATCAATTCTAAGAGGTATCACTGGTTCATCCAACATTTGTATGCAATGTATTTTGCAATTTAAGTTTTTCTCATTAATGCCATTATAGACTCAATTTAAATAAGAAAACCTTTGTTTCTTAAAATACCTGAAAACAATGGAAGTGTTGCAAACATTTTAAATAATCAGTAATAATGAAAATTAAATATATTCACTACAGAGGTATGCTTATATAAGTGAAAGAACTATATCTCAGAGCAACCAAGAGATCAAGATTTTAAAATTATTTTTTTCCTTCTTGCATATATCTAAATATAGAATTATAATTGTTTATAAATATATGAGTATGCATTTATAGTCATGATTAAAATGGAATTTATATGCTTCTCAAAAGAAAATGTTCTAAAAGAATGGCTATAAAATAGCAGTGTGCTCTGACATCAGTAACATAATGGTACTACAAATTTTATTTCTTCATTAATTCCTTTTAGCATAAAGAAGTAACATTCAGCATCTCTTGGGTTGGTATGTGTTCTTCCAACCACTTCTGCACTTGATCTATGTGGTGGGTTGACCCCGTCTGGATGTCAGGTGCTCACCCAAGCTGTTACATCCCTCACTTCCTAAGCAGGGAATGGAAGAGAAAATACAAGCAAAAGCTATTGGGCTGAGATAAGGGCAGGGGGAGATCACTCACCCATTATTGTCACATGCAAAACTGACTCAACTCAGGGAATGTATTAATTTTATTAATAAATGAATTTATTAATATTTATTAGCAATCAAATCTGATCAGGGTAATAAGAAATAAAACCAAATCTTCAAACACCTCACTGTCATCCCTCCCTTCTTTCCAGGCTCAACTTCATCCTCAGTTTCCCTATCTCCTCCCCTCCAGTGGTGCAGGGGATGGAGAATGGGAGTTGAGATCAGTTCATCACACGTCACCTGCCACGCCTTTCTCTTCATACTCTTTCCCTGTTCCAGCATGGAGTCCCTCTTCTGGGAGACAGTTTTTCACAAGCTGCTCCTGCATAGGTCTTTCCCATAGGGCTGCAGTCCTTCAGGAACATACTGATCTGGCATAGGTCCCCCACAGGTTCACAGATCCTAGCAGCCAACCTGCTCGGCTCCAGCATGGGCTATGGGTCTGCAGGCCCTGATAGGAACCTGCTCCAGTGTGGGCTTTCCCACAGGGACACAGCCTTTTTTGGATGCATCCTCTTGCTCTGATGTGGGGTCCTCTGAAGACTGCAGATGCACCTCTGCTGCATCATTCACCTCCGTGGGCTGCGGGGTCACAGCTGCCTTACCACAGCCTTCATCACGGGCTGCAGAGGAATCTCTGCCCTGGTACCAGGAGCACCTCCTCCCCCTCCTTCCCTGACCTTGGTGTCCTCACGGCTGTTCCTTACATATCCTCACTCCTCTTGCCAGCGGCTGTGGCCCAGCAATTTTTACTCCCTTCATAGACATGTCATCCCAGAGACACTACTGGTATCACTGATGTGCTTGATCTTGACCAGTGTTGGCTCTGTCTTGGAGTCAGCTGGCATTATCTCTGTCAGACACAGGAGAGGCTCCCCACACAAGGCACCCCATAACCTGCTCTCCCCCCAACCCCAGCCTGGCTACACAAACCCAATACAATCTAAAACATTATTTGTGTTATCAGGGGATGAGGTAAAATGCAAAACTTTAGACAGGAAGACAAGCTGATGCAAAAGCACAGAATTCCTTTTCTCAAAGAATTAATCCTTAATAAATTCAATATTTGGGTACTCGTAGGAAAAAAACTGTGGTTTGTTTTTTTTATCCACAGAACAACTTTGTGCTTCATTTGCAAGATGTTTTGGAGAAATATCAGATGGAAAAAAAATCTAGTAAAAGCAATATTTGACATAAAATACATGCCACTAGCAGGCTAAACTGCTTTTTAAAACAAATGCTTAACACTGAAATATGAATTCTGCTGTCTTATCTCAATTTCATTTTTTTCTCAAAGCGACCGAGTCATTGCCTCTTATAATTTTCCTTATCCCAAAATGACAAATGTCCACTTAAATTACAGAATTGTACCCAGAATGACTTGGTCAAATAGAATCTCACTTCAGTAGCTACCTTTGTAATATAATTCTCTCCACTCAAAATTCTTGGCTCTTACCTGGCCAAGCAAATTTATATCAAGGGACAGATCACTGTCTGATACACTGGAAAAAAAAAAAATCTGCAACTTAAAAAACAGAGTATGTACTTAGTACTTAAGAGTCAAAATCTCATTTGTCTGTTAGGGCCTACTCCCACTGGAATCACAAGCAAACCCAGGCCTACGTTAAGACACATACATTTGATCAATATTAGTAAAAGAAATTTAACTATTGATATTGAAAAGCAAGCGTTGAGATGAGACCAGTCTATCAGGTCAACAATAGGAATGCAAATAGCCTGAAAGCTAGAAAGATATTTTTGTATTTTCAGTGCCTTTTCATATTTTCAGTAAAGCCTCATGGGAGTGAAAACAATAGTGTCAATGGAAATTGGAATTTATATTTTTAAACAAGTAAGCGTGAACTTAATGTTGCCAGTTATTCACAGTAGATGATTTTCCAGTTCACACTGATATTTTTCTGCAATGCTGTTGCAGTTGAATTGCTTTGGACAAGCACTACATTAATTGTCAGAATGGTTATACGTCACAGGGAGGAAAAGGTGAGAAGGGAAAATGGTGTCCTAAACTCCCCCTCTTAAAAATCAGTTTTATTGTCCCCATAATAAGTCAGTTTTCTCTTATGCCTTCCTCCACTTTCCTAAAATATTCAGTCTCAGTGGAGAAACTGTGGTGCTAAAGCATATTGATAAAAATCCAACAAGAATGTTCCACTTGGATGCCTCAGCACTCTCCCACATGGTATATCAAACATTTCCAAGTCATAGAGTCAATATATGATCATGCATTTATTAGTATGGCCTATATGCATGGTGTTACTGCGCACCTTATTTATACGTACTTCTAAAAAAGAAAAAAAGTCTCTAGAGTAGACTACTTTTCCTTTTCCCAAGTTTTGCTTTCTTTTAGAGCATGTATCTTCATATTTTCTCAGCTCTTTGCAAGAACATTTTAGAAAGTAGCAACACTTAGGAAGTAAGAAGCATTGTTGAGGTACCTCATCACAGTGACGGACGGGAATTATAATGTGACCAATTCACTGTTGTAGAATTCAAAAGAAGATCAGTATTAAATTCTTCACTGTTCAATACCGATTTTGTAACTTCCTATAGCCACTAGTATTATAGTATTTTCATGTCACACCTTTTCATTTCGTCTTCTTTTCCTTGCTCCAGTGGATTCAGTTCTCCACTGTTACAAAACTCAAAACCGGGCAATGAGGCTGTAAATGCAAATGTTTCCCTTCATTGTTCTTGCTTTTTAAATGAATTTTAATATTTATCACAGGTCTAATTGGTGTTAATATTTCTTCACAATAACATAATCTTCACACAAAGATTATTATGTTTTCTAAATAAAAGTAAAAATTAATCTCAAGCAAATGTGATAAATCATAGCCTTGTAATGAAGATGTGAGCCAGTATGGGCTCTGAAGGGTCTGAAAATTTAATCCTTCAGGAAGAGGAAAGTGGAAGACAAGATGTTTCTTTCCAGTTTAGACAAAATATTTCTTATATCTATGGTGGGATCCACTTGGAGAATTCTGTGATCACGCTTAGAAATTTATTAGAACTGATAAAACTCTGCCATGATATTATAGAGGTAGAGCTGTGTTTTTTCAACAGTTTTACTCTACATTTAGGTGTTGCTGATACAGTAATAACTTTACCATTATCTGCGCAATGTAGCAGAAAAAAAGTGAAAATTTAATTGAAAATATGATGATCAATCTAATGTCATGGTGTTGAATTAGACATTTTCCTTTTCAAGTTGCAGAAATAAGAAGGGGAGGAATAATTGTTGGGTAGTAGAGTTATATAAAGTTTTATAAAATCAGTTATCTAAAAGAATGCTCTGTAATATTCACTGCAGGTTTTTTTAATAATATTCAGAGCTTCAACTCAGTTTTTTTTTCCTTTTTCTTGCCAAAAATAATCAAATCTGAGGGATTTTTACTTTGTTTCTAATTGTGCTATGAAAAACAACTTCCGTGGCAACTTTTTTGTAATATTTTAGAGTTTCCATAGAAACCAGGAGAGTAGATACAAAAATCTTTGTAAAAATTCAGAATAGGACAGGAGTTGAACAGAACCTTGACCCTGAGTGCTGGAGGAGGATCCAAAACTAAGAGGAGACCAAATCTGTGCTAACCAGGAAGACCTTTATATAATAGTAAGTTTCTGTTTAGTACTGACTGTTTTTTCAGCTTTTGAATCCCCATGAATTTTAACTGCACTATATTCAGGTTTCTGCATCCATTACAATGCTTCAAAATAATGGGGAAACAAAATCATTGAAATAATTTATTGCCTATAACTGCAGGTTTTCATTATACCAATATCTAGTAGCCTCCAGCTTTAAACATCAGTCATGAGCACACGTATTGCTAATCTAAGAGGTGGAGCAGCTGGAATGTTTGGTTGCTACATTTTTTAAGAAGTTGATACCTAATATCTGTAAAATTACAGTTGATTCTTTTTTTTCTTTATTGTTTTTTAAGTAAAAGGAAAAGCCATAAAAAAACCAAGACATAAATGGGTACCTGACAAATCCTGTCCTGCGGCAATTACATAGTGTATTAGCAATATTCATCTGTTGTATCTACAGGCTGGATTTTTTTGCCAAGTATTTTATTCTTCAATTAATTTGCTGTTCAAGAATGATGGCAGCAGATGGTCGAGAAGGTAACTTATTCACTGTTTAATTTGGTTTGTTTATTTTGTTGGAAATTAATTCCATACCTCAGGGCCCAATGTTTGCTCCTGTTCCCACCATTCTCCAAGTCATTGGAGACTGTGTATTGCTCACGAAGACACTCTGGATTAGGAGAGCTGCTGCTTTTGGGGACATGGAGAAACCTCTGAGCTGCCTGGCTAGTGAGTTTTTTTCACACAATTCATTCACTAGATTTTGAATTGCAACATAATGTTTCCTCCGTCTCATCTTTCCTTTTTTTCATCCATTTTGGAGGTGATTGTTTTGCTTTTACTGACTTTGAAAGCATGCAGCAGTGTCTACTTCTTGGGTAATATGAGTTCATGTGTACTCTGCTAGTACAAGGACTTCAATCTTTTTTCTTCATATAGCTTTGTGGTTTTTCTTGTTCAACAAATATTTTTAAGTTTAAAATACACTGCTAATATTGTTTGAGATGAGTTGCAAATTGAAAGACAGATCTTTCTCTTACATCCATTAAAATTGCTGTCAAAATGCTTAATAACTTTGGTGTTCTGAGACCTGAACAAGCATTCAGGATGTCTTTGAAGAATTTGAGTTAATACTTGAATTCCTGAGGTCTTCATACTCAGACCTATCTTTTTAAAATTTGTTATACAGATTTTCTGGAAGTTTTAAGTAGTGTTTCATTACGGATAATTACTATTAAATTCATGTGAATTCTAGCCTGAAACCTAACATTTTCTTATCTGAATTTTTTGCTTCCTTTTTTGGTTAAAGAACTCACATAGAATACTTTATACTAAAAGAAAATAAAAATAAATGGAATAATTTTAAGGAACTAAAAGAATGCCTAATTTTATCAAGTAAATAGTTTTAAATCAAATCATCTGTGCCTAAATATAACCATATTGGTATAACTGCATATATTCAGCATAATAAAGTAAGTACACTTGACAGTTACTAAATCTGCTGGAACATTTAATAAAAAATAAATTAGTTATGAAATGGGTCAACACTATTCTCAAAGCCACCATATCATGCTTTCTCTAAAATCTGGTGTTGTTAAAATGGGGATTTCATTTGCGATTACTTTCGGTAAATTCAGTATACAGAAGCTTCACAGAAGAGTTGTTGAAATATTTTTGATGCAGTAGTTTCCACTCTTGATATGAAGATGCCTCAAACTAAGATGCCTATGGAATGACATTATATTCTGATCAATTTGTGGAAGATTTATTGTTTTGTGATATGCTTGCCCCAAGGATTAGCTGAAAACTTATTTTACTTTGAAGTAAATAAAAAAGTGCACAAAGGAATTTTTGCTTCTGAAGTCTGTATATTATCTGTAAGAAGAATGATAAGTTTTCTTTCTTGTATTTAGCTCATGTTTTATGAAGCAAGAAATGCTGAAGAAAAAAATGATATTGTGAAGTTACATGGATAGATCTGCAAGTGAACTCATGAAACTATATTTCTCCCTACTGATCCCTCTTTCAGAAATTTTGCATTCTTCAATAGCAAACAATTTTATGGCATCTAATGACAGAGAACTAAAGCCAAATAATTTTAAACATGAGCCAAGGAATAAATATGAGAATAATTTAGCTTTAAAACAATTTCATATGGATTGTGATAAGTTTTCCAATGTTATAAATATTTTACTTGGAGGAGTGTGCTGTTCAGAAGGTACGCTCTAACTCAAAACAAGAACTGATGAAAAAACGCTGTAGCCTACATTGTGTAGATCAGGCTAAATTCTCACTGTGCACACATCTTTATTTGCATTCTATGAATTTTTTCTTCAACAAAATCTAATCAGAACTGAATTTGCCTGTAGGTTATGAGCTGCTGTTAAGGCAATAACATCAGATGAATTCCTTTTCTTCCATATGTGATTCTTAAATCATGTACGCTAGTAAATACAATGCTGTGGCAAGTACTGATAACATGACTGTCATATTATTGTTGCTACTGCTCCTGTACTACATTTAAGCACCAACCAAGACTGGGATCCTACTATCATGTGCTTGATCAGCAGAAAATTATTGTGTGATCTTCTTGAACCATCTCGCTTCACCCCAGAACCTTCTTTCAAATTACAGTGCTTGTTTTCTTTAGTAGACTGTTTTTCTCTCACTTCTACTCATAGCACAGAGAGAAAAAGGTTAAATGGAAGAGATGGTCATATTTCTTGCCTGAAACAAGCTACTGAGAAATAAATTAGAGGATTAAATTATAATGTTGCAATAAAACCATCAATGTCAATAAGAAATAAATATATTGGACTTAGCAACCACAAAATTACTCCAAAATATTAAATTTGGAAAGGGGGTAATGGGTGTCCATCAATGTACACACTTTACTTCTGCTTTTTTGTTTTGTTTCAGGAATTATGAACTATGACAGCTTCAATATTTGCCTATCATCTCCAATAAGCAGTAAAATGGAGCTGGGTTGTTATTTAGAAAATGTTTACACTGCTGTATGTCTGCAGCTAACATCCTGCATGAGTCAACTGTTCATTTTGTTCAAGACTCAATAATTTAC
This sequence comes from Cinclus cinclus, assembly GCF_963662255.1. NCBI lineage: Eukaryota > Metazoa > Chordata > Aves > Passeriformes > Cinclidae > Cinclus > Cinclus cinclus. The sequence continues at coordinate 51,526,789 of NC_085049.1, read as the reverse complement.
AATGAGGTTTATGGCTGCCTCCTTTTTATATTCCTGTTGCATCAAAAGACCTGAACTGTGACAAATGTAAAAGAAATATTAAGCAACAGTTCCCGAGGAGGGAATCACACCTAGTTCTGCTCTTTTAATAAAACATATTATAAATCTTGAGTGTACCTGGAAGAAACTATCAAGCAATATAAACTCTACCCATACTGAATTTTAACTCAATGAAACTTCCTTTGTCATAATCAAGATTTTCTTTTGCCACTTATTTCCTTTTCAAAACTTCTCATGCAGCTTCCAAAGAAGATAGAGATGAAGTAGGATTTATGATGCAAGATAGAAAAGTATTAATATTTTTGCTTTTCATATATTTTCTCAGTGCTCTTAATATCAGATATCTGAATGTTAGTTATACATTTCATTAATACTACTAAAGACAACCAAGGGAAGAGGACATAAAAAATACTTAGGAAAATGTCAGAATTATGAAGTATACAAATTATTACTTCTTGCAGGAGCTCAGGTTTGAAAATGTTATTTAAAGAGGGAATTATTATTATCTTCTCTCAATAGACGAGGTTTGAAATTGTGTCAGATTTTGTGATTCCATTGCTTGAATGGTCACATCCAAAGGGTAGTGATGAACACCTCAAGGTCCACGTAGATATTATTGACATGTTCCTCAAGGGCCATTATCGGGACCAGTAGTTCAATATCTTCATTAATCCCATCTAGTGGGATCAACTGCACCTTCAGCAAGTTTGTATGTGACACCAAGCTGAGTCGTGCAGAACAGATGAACCCGAACAAGCTGAGAAGTGGGTCCATGAGAACCTCATGAAATTTAACAAGGCCAACTATAATGTGCTGCACCTGGGTCAGAGCAACCCTCGGTTTCCCTACAGGCTGGGGAATTAATGGGTTAAGAACAGCCCTGCAATGGAGGCCTTGAGGGTGCTGGTGGAGGAGTGGCTGGACATGACCCAACAGAGTGAACTTGCAGTCCAAAAGCCAGTTGCATCCTGGCCTGCATCAAAAGCAGTGTAGGCAGCAGGGCAAAGGAGGGGATTCTACCTCTCATCTCCTCTCTCGTGAGACCCCACCCGCAGGGCTGCATCCAGTTCTGCAGGACATGTCCCCTGGAGGACATCCCCAGCACAGGAAGGACATGGACCTGCTGGAGTGAGTCCAGAGGACGAGATCAAAATGTTAGAGGGATGGAGCACCCCTATTATGAGGAAAGGCTGGCAAATTGAGATTGTTCAGCCTGGAGAAGAGACTTTGTAGTGACCCAATTATGGCTTTCCACATGAAGGGAGCTACAAGAAACATGAACAGAGACCTTTTGCAAGGATATATAATAACAGGACAAGAGCAATAATGGTTTTAAATTGAAAGAGGGTGAATTCAGATGAGACATAAGGAAAAAATATTTTGCAATGGTGATGGTGAGGCACTTGAACAGGTTAAAAAGGTGATAGAAAACTTCCAAGTTAGGTTTGGATGTGGCATGATGTAGCTGAAGATATTCCTGTGTGTTGTAAGGGTGTTAGACTAGCTGAACTTAAAAAGTCCTTTCAAACTTAAACTCTTTTATGATACTAGGATTCTATGAAAAATAAATATACTCAAAGAGGGTATGAATTTGTCAAACATTCTGTATGTGTATGGCTTGCCTATAAAAAATTGAATCATAAAAGCAGTTATAAAGTTTTATAATCAAATATTTTTTGCCTTATTTATTTGAATCATTTTTGCTTTTTAAGATGTCGAGCAACTTTTAGACTTCGCTCAAGCAAGATTCTCAATACATTATAAACATGATTTTTAAATTAATGCATAAAGTGAAAGTGATGGATACAAACTTTTCGTTAAATCATGCTATGCTTGTTTCTCATGTTAACTGCAGGACATATCTGACAGACTTTTCTAAAAAGTTCTGTAATGTTAGTTATAGTGAATTTTCAGTCTAGTAGAAAAGGAGTAGATTGCTTATTACATTAACTGCAAAGGGCTCAGGACATTACTGAGAAGCAATATCTCTGTTAGGGAGGGCTCTCAATGACCATTTCAGCATTGAGTGAACCTACCTGTTAAATGGTTTGAATTGAAGAATATTTAATGTTTTTTCTTTTTGAACTTCTAACGAATATGTTGCATGTTAAAATTAGGAGTTTTGCACATTCAGTGTAAGGAGTAAAATTCTGGATTTTGATCTGTGACAAGCAGAAAAGAGTAGTTCTAGGAGAGGCTTGCATGCAGATGCAAAGCCACATGGACAGGCGTGGAGTTCAACACAAGCACAGGGGTAGGCACAAACTGCAGTCTGTCCAAAACAATGTTATAGAGACGTATGTACCAACTCACACAGTGTCTGGGCTGTATCCAGAGCTCAGTGTAAAGCAAAGCTTTATCTTTAGGCAAGGATATACTTTATTCTCTTCTTTTGAGTACTTTAACTTACATCCTGAAAATACTCATTAATGGACACATTGTATGACCTCTGGGAAATCAATGACTCTATTTTGTTCTTATTCATATAGCATGCTAGTCACAGCTATAAATTTGGGCTAGAAACGGCAACATTACAAACAAACATTACAACAAACACGTCAGTTTTCAACTATTAACTGATAATGCCTCTAAATTACAGATAATGGTGAGTAGCTTTAAGAATACTCCTAATACTACTCACATTTTTTCTGCTATGCTTCATGTAGTACATTAGGTAAAGTTAGTTAAACTGGAAAAAGTAAGGAACTGAATGAAATACATCATATCTGCCTCTTCAATTCTAAAAAAAGAAGATTTATTAGAAAAATTATTCTCCTCAAAAAAGTATTTATCCAAACATTAGTTTGGATTTCAAGATAAATAAGACTGCTTTTACTTTCTTCAGATTTGAAACAGTGAATGTTTAAAAGATAAGGATGATTGGAAAATTAATTAAACCCTTTCTTTAATGAATTTATTTTTAAAATAACAACCTTACTTCTCTCATCCTGTTTTAGATCTTTCTTGAAATTATGCTATTCAGTTATATGTCACATATATTAAGATATAATTCAAATACAAAGGAGAAAAAAAATGCTACCTGGCTCCCAAAATGAAAATCTAATTCTAGTCCTGGGCTTAGACCTGATTTAGATTGAGATCTAACATACTTAACAGAGTTTCTACACCTACCAAAGATTAAGTGCTGAAAACAAAGGAGTATTAAAGCCAAGAGAAATAGGAAAGTCCCACTGAGATGAGCAGCCATCTTGCTAGCCAAAGTTCTTTGTCTTTAACTGCAACCAAAGTAGATGGCTCATAAAAAGTATCAGCACAGAGCATGGGTAAGTGATACTTATTGTCTGTGATCTCTGACCATTCTCAGTTCAGTGCTTCTGGTCATCTACAGCTCTCTATGAATTCAGTAGTCCTAACTGAGTTTTTCTTCTGTGAATTTGTTCTGCCCCTCTTTGAAGGTATTGTGACTCACGCATCTCTAATATTTTCAAAGCCACAGTAACCCTGAAGAACTATTCCCTGGTAGTAAATTCTTATTTTTCTCTTCAAAATAATAAGTATAGTTTACTTTTTCTTTTAAATGTCCCTTGATTAGTGCTGAACACCACTCATGACTGGTCTCCAATATCTAGGCAGAAACTAGGAGTGTGACCATCCAGCCAATTTTTTATCCACAAAGGAATTCACCCATCAAAACCATTATCTCTCCATCTTAGAGATAAGGATGTAGTGTGAGACAGAGTCAGGTGCTTGGCACAAGTCTGGGTAAATGACATCTGTTGCTTTTCCCTTATCTACCAATGCTGTAACCCTGTCACCAGTGTTGTCAGGTACAATTTCTCCTTAATCAAGTCATGTGGCCTGTCACCAACAATCCTTTTATTTTCTATGTGCCTTAGCCCAGGTTCCAGGAGGATCCGATCCATGATCTTGCTGGATACAGAGGTGAGACTGGCTGGCCTGGAGTTTCCTGGGTCTTCCTTTTATTCTTTGTAAAAATGGGTGTTATGTTTCCCTTTTCCAGTTAGTAGGAACTTTACAAGGCTGACATGACTTCCCAAATATGATGCAGAGCGGCTTAGCCACTTCATCTCTCGGTTCCCTCAGGACTTGAAGATGTAACTGATAAGGTCCCATGGAACCATTAAATGTTGGAGCTCAAGATCCTTAAGAACAGTGAGGAGCTATAAAGCTCTTGCAAGTTCCATGAAGGTCACAGACTACTTAAGCATTTGTTTGAATTTTATAAAATATCCATAATATATAAAACAGAATATATACTTTCCTGAAACAGGTACTTGCTCTTTTTTCCTTATAATTTCCTTTTGTCATGGTCATATACATTTTCAGGAAAAAAAAACAAAACAAAACAAAACAAAACAAAAAAAAAAAAAAAACACAGAGAAGGTTGGATGAAAAACTTCTGCAGATAAAGCAGGTGCCATTCCAAATGTGGAGAACTGGCGTGTTTGAATTTAGCAATCTCCTTTTTCATACCCATCTCTGCATTTCTCTCCAGTAAGCAAGAGGGATATTGATCACAATTGACCTAGAGCATCTCCAGTGTGGATATTGACATATGAATGGGTCATTACAGGAATCTCTTATGGGTACTAAAAAGAGAAAGTTAACAGGGACTCTTCACCTGACCAGTTTTAGATGTCTGACAAATTAGATGAAATATTCATGTATGGTGGAAAGGATTTGCCTGAGTAACATTTTTAAATTAAGTAAAAAAAAAAAAGTCAGGAAATGGAAAAGAGCTAGACTTGGAAAGCCTTGCCATGCTCTCACAACATCTGAGTGCACGCGTTAGGACAGATTTAATGACAGTAGTGAAAATTCAAAGGGAAGTGAAGTGTTTTCCAGCAACAAAGGCAGCAGACTTCCAACAAGATTCAGGTGGTTTTGACAAGAAATTTAGATTACATATGACTTAAATAAGGCAATTATGAAGATGTAAATGTGCCTAAATTTAGATACTGAAAACCTCCAAGCTAAATAATGAGGAAGTTGGGTACCTCTTAAGGTACACAACAGAACTGAGTGTCTTATTTAGCTACAACTTAGACTGCAATCTATCCTAACATGTCTACCTTTGAAAGATAGTGAATAGCATTAGAATTGCAAACCTATATTTTTCTGACAATATAAGAACAAATAATAAACATATTATAGACAAATATCTAGAGTGTAATCATGCTGGAAATAGTCAAAATGGATTTTAAAGAGCAAGTCATATCAAAGCAATCTGATTTCCTTCTTTGACAAGCCAATTTGCCTCAGGATTGCTTAAATATCCAGACTCCAGTAAATATTTAGTGTCTGCCCTATGTCAAATATTCAGAAGCTATTATAAAAATGTTACTTTTCTAAAAGAAGCCTGCAAAAATGGGAAATCACTGGAAAATAGTGCTCAAAACACTCTGTAATGGTGTTCAAAACATAGTTACTGAGTAGTCCTGTTAAGGGCTGTGTCTTGGAGTGGGGATTGCCTGATGACTGTTTTGAGCTTGTACATACCATATCATAGTGAAAAAGGCAGATCTCACAGTGGGTCACTTAAACTAGATTCATGTCACTATGACATATAGCATAATCCTTTTCTTCTGGTTAGTGATGGAAAGGCCCCCTCTGGAACAGTACAGAAAGTTATCGATACAATAGTTAAGGAAAATTCTGGTTCAGTAAAAATCCTAAGTTCATACAAGACACTGAGGAATAATTGTGTGATCAGAAAATGATTTAAAGTCAAAAAATATGATGAGGAAAATTTAAAAGAGTTGGGTTCTTGTACTTACTCACTAGGCAGTTGAGGATATATGTCCTTGCACACACGAAGGGATAGAAAAAATAGATACAGAATGTTCCATGTTTGTACATATATTTCATACTGAAAAAAAGAAAGACATCTTGGGCATAACCAGAAGATAAAATCAAAAATTTATGAATTATACTGCTCCAAGGAATACTAGGTTATACGTTCTAAATATTTCCTACTGTGTACAAATATTCCTTTTTTTGATAGAAGATAAACACAGGTGACTTCAACTGTCCTCACACTCAGTGCAGACATCTCTTGCATGACATCTATCTACTTGGGAAAGCTGCCAGAACTTGGCATATCCATCCCATCCCTTCATTCCTTTTTTTAATCTCCCGGACTTTACACTTGGTGTAAATTGACAGAAATAACTCATGGCAGCTGTGAAACTTGCTCCAGGTACTGCCTAACTAGACTATAATGAACCAATCTGGACCATTATTTGAAAACTTGTTAGTTATACGGGTCCCTAGCCTGCACTTTGCCTGCTCCAGCATTGATTTACATAAATTGTAAGGATGTAATAAAAGTTTGAATACCTTCAGTCACAAATCACTTATTTCAAACCATTTCAAACAGCTTCAATCTTCTATTTTCTTATTTGCAAAGCTCATTTTGTGTCTAGAAATTAGGCAATATCCTCATTTCCAGGAGGAAAAGACCACTAATTGCTGCTCTCTGTACTGGTATAGCTGTTTAAAACAAATGTCTGGGAAGCAAAGCAAAAATAAGTTTTAAAAAAGTGTTGGAACACTTAGTAGCTGACAGCTCTATCTGGCTTTTGTTCATTTATAGTTCTAGACATTCACAGATATTCAAGGCAATTAAAAAACATTTCTTGGGAAAAAATAGGTCTAATAAGTCTAATTTTTTAGGACCTACTTTGCAAACTAATTCTTTTTAACAAAGGGGACAGTATCACACTAAATTCTAAAAAACATTGCAGAAAAAAGTGTATTTAAAAAAAACAAAGAAGATGAGGATAATCTAGAAACAGTTAAGGTGGCATTTTAAAACCTACATTTTTAAGAAGTGGATGAGGAGAAAAAATAAAATTCTGTTTCATTCAAGTTGGTAAGGAAAGTACAAAACTAAAAATGCACCACTGGGAATTCTTTCATATCACTATGGTATGCATTGTAAGAGATCTGTGAGGAAATAAGTGACATAAGCGCTGCAGGGAAGGAAATTCATAGAAATGTGCAAGGGAAAAAATCACCTATTTTAAAATAGTGCTAATTATTTTCATGCTGTTTCTCCTTTGCTACCTTCAGTATATACTGCACCTCTCTATCCCAATTAAAGTTAATAACAGTTACATTACTTCATCTGGTGTTCCTATTTTGTATTTTACTACCACATAAGGTGTTATATTTTACATGTGTAAATCCGTATTGATTACACAAAAGTCCTAGCAAATACTCTGAGCAGACTTTAACTACAAGACTGATTTATGGTTCTTGTGACAAAGTTTTGGCAAGTAGCACTCATTCATTTCAGTTTTGAATTTGAACCAAAGAAATCTCACCGGTACTCAGATTTTTATCTGGTGCCAGACACTGGGATAACCATGCTGATCTCTGCAACCAATTTAATTTCTGTATATAAATCTAATGGAACCAAATAAATGGGAATTTTGAGTGAATTGCACTGTATTTTAATCATCACTTACTATTTAAATGGTTAATGAAAAATCAGTTCCTCAAGGAGAAAGAGTTTCATGCATGACTTCATTATACTTTCATTTTTTCTCACATACCAGAAATGAGACCGCTCTGCAAATAGGCTGTTAATCACCTAAACTAAATGTTAATCCTGTTAACCTACTTCCAGTGTTTAAATCCTGTTATGTTAATGTCATAGCAATAATAAAAAAAAGATAAACCTTTCTGCACTCTCAAAAATGTTTTCTAAGAGAGCTATTCATTACTCTCAGAAAATACTGTGTATTTGCAAAACAGAAGACTGCTTTCATCTGTGTGTTTCCAGTAAAGCGGAGCTTTCCCTAACCGCCTTTCTTTTCTTCCCTTTCAACTTGCAATAGGCTACCTTCCAAGAATCTGCTAACAAGTGCTAACAAAAATCAAGATCTCTCCTGAAACTGAAGCACATAGAACAGTCCCTAAAATCAATTTCTATTGTAGTTTCAAATCATTTTTAACAACCCAGACAAATGCAAATAAATTCAATCAGTGTATATATGCAGGACTGTGTTAGTAGCATGCATTATGCTTTCAATAGAACTGTCAGGGATGGTTTTGATATTAAGTTTACAAAGTTGTTTAATTATTTCTACTCATGAGTATTCGAATAAAGAAGACTATATATGAAACACAGAACTCAGGTGCTATCTGAGGTGAATTTCACTCAGGTGAAATTAAAATTTGTTTTTCGGGTTTTTAAAAGTCCCTCTCCTTGTGCATTATTAATGAATTTCAGCGTTTACTTTGAATTTGTTCTGATTTTTCCAAGTAACATGAGTAGCCATAATTTATTTGGAAGCAAAATGGAGAGTCTTCCTCTGTCTCAGACCAGCATATGACAGAGAAGGCAACAGTGCATTCTAGAAATAACTTCATGATTTCCTTAGCAATGACAGCTTTGAATGTTCAAAATAGGCTCTATCAAACTCTGTGCAGTTTTTTCTTTTATAAATATTTTACCATTTAAAAAAAATCTGAAGCATAGGAAATTAGAATCCTTAATCATTGGCTAGAACATTGTGAAGGGCAGCACTGAAAATTTTGCAGTCTATTGCCTCCGAGCTTTTTCAAAACCATAGAGCTTATATATAATTATTAAATATTGATTAGGCAGGGCAAAAGTATCTACTGTTGTTTACATTGTTATTTTTATACTATTAGTGCTTACTTCCTTCTGTTTATAGAAGTCAGAGTTGTATAAAAGTTGCATTAAAGAAATGTATTTTTTTAATATAGTGAATAGAAGAAAGACACATCTATTCCTCATCTGTTTTTTATGCTAACCTTCAGCTAAAATCTATGCTGTTCAGATAAATTAAGCTTTGTTTTGTTATGCTTTTATAAGTTTACACACTGTGCAAATATATTAATGCAGATTAAATGGGCATTTGAGGCGTGTTCGCCAAGCCCAGTAATTCAGATTCACCTCTCATCTTTCCCAAGCAGCCCTGGTTTAAATGTTTAATAATCCTGTTGGGTGGACTAAGATGTATCATATGCCCATGATGGATTGCCTTCATAACAAAATTACAAACTTAGGTACTCAGAATAACAGATTCACACAATGGTTTGGGTTGGAAGGGACCTTTAAAGATCATCCAGTTCAATCCTGTCATTCCTGTCTCCCAGCATGACACTGAATATTTCCAGTAATGGGGTATCCCAGCTTCTTTGGGCAACCCAATGTCTCATTACTTTCATAGTAAAGAATCTCTTCCATTTATCAAACCTAAATTTACACTCTTTCAGTTTATAACTGCTTGCCCCTCACCCTGTTGCAAGAAACCCTGGTAAAAAAATTTATTTCCATCTTACTTGTATAAACCCCCTTTTACATATTCAAAGGCCAGATAAGTAGTCAGAAGCTTCTCTTCTCCAGGCTGAGCAACCTGATCTCTCTCAGTCTTTCTTCACTGCAGAGATGCTCAATCCTCCTGATCATCTGTGTCACTCTTCTGGACCAGCTCCAACAGGTCCATATTTTCTTGTACTGTATCTGGACGCAGTAGTCCAGGTGACATCTCACGAGAGCAGAGAAGAGAAGAATCATCTCACTTGACCTGCTGGCTACACTTCCTTCTGTACAGCCTGAGGTATGATGGCCCTTTTGGGTTGCAGCTGTATAATCCTGGCTCATGTGCAAATTTTCTGGTTGCTGGTGGATTAAAAAGTCCTTTCAGTCCTTTCATTTTACTTACACAGTAACCACAAAGACGGAAAATTAAATACAGAGTCACAACAAAATGCTTTCCAATACAAAATGGATTTATGAGATGGGAAATCTGTGCCGATTTGAAAATAGCACAGTATGGGGAAGATGCACAGCACATGTATTTAGACATTTTAAAAAGGAAAAAACATTCTGCATGAAAATCAGACCATTTCACTACGTGGGACACTTTAGTGTTTGACAGTCTAGCCACACACTGGGAACTTTGGAAATCTGCTAGAATGTAAAGAAATGAGCTGCATATTCCCTTATCTTTTCTCTTTGTTTTGAAAAAGACCATAGCACTTAGTGTTAGCCAAGAATAGTCTTCCTATTTAGTGGATTCAAAAAGTGGTGATGTGGTACTGGAGAAAGACATCTGGCACAGCCTGTGGAAAGCCTATTTTGGAAGCTCAAAAAAGAAAAAAAAAAAAAAGTTGTGTAATCCATGGGAAAGCTAATCTTCCTATGTGTGCTTACTTTTTGTTTCTCAGCCAGCTTTCTTATTTCTGTTCTTATGCTTCTGACAATATGTTGTAAAACTGAAACATCCCACAGAAGATTTTGAAATTTTGCAGAAGTCTCACTAAAAGTCATTCCTTCTGAGGCTCCATAATCCACAGAACTTGTTTCAAGCCTTATTACAAAGAATTATTCTTCATTATTTTTGATTAACACGCTCTAGTAATCACTTGCAAGAAAAGTCCCATCCAAAAATACTCACATATTTTGGTTCTAATCGGAACCAGATTTTGATTATGTGTTTACACGTCAAATGTTCTGAAAACCAAATACCTTCAATTTAGTGCATGAAGTAAAGGGTAGATACTGAGTTGTTAGCTTCCAAAGAGCAGTAGGTTCAGGATAGAAGCACATATGTCAAAATATGAACTAAAATAATCTAGTTGCTTTACCCCTATGGGTAGCAGAGGAAGGATAGTAGTATTACATATTGCTACTAAAGTAGTTGTAACAAAACAACAAGGTGTTATCTAATCTCATTTTACTTAGACTACCAGCTTCTTCAGGCCTTAAACTCTCAGTAGTATTTAATAAAAATTACCACCGTGGAAAAAGCTTTCAGTGTGTTAAAAGAATATTTTAATTTGAAATTATTCTGGACTCATTTTCATAGTGATTTAAATAATTATATTACTTCTTTAGCTTCATATTTTGATTTTTTCTCTTTATTCTTTTCCTCTTTTTATTTCCTCTGTCCCGTATATGTTAATTTGCAGTACAATACACATAGAAGTTGAATTGCCAACAGTTGACTCATTTCAAAGAGATAGCTCCACCTAGTGCCACCTATACAGACACCATTTTAAATCTATCTTTTCTTGTGTAAAGTAGAAATGAACAATTTTTACAGACAAAATAATTAGTACTTATACTGCTGAAAAAAATAAAAATTTGAGCAAACAGGTGAATATGGCATCTTAGATATTATACAAAGCAATTTACAATATACATTCTCCTTGAAGGAGCTGAATTTGCATAATTTTTTGTCTGCATTTAATTCTAGGATTTTCTGATTCCTTATGCTCTTATTATAAACAATTGCATGGAATAATCTGTTGTAGGAAAACATTCATCATCAATTAGGTAAGCCATTATATTCTATTTTATTTAGAAAGGTGAGAGGACTTTGAGTACACACAATGCAAGAAATTGCTCTTAGATGTCCAACAAAGACTGTTCAAGTAGTTATGTGCAAAAAGAAAACATACTTAGGAAATTTGGGTTGTGGAAATCTAATATATCAGTGCGATGGGAATCCAAACATTATTATTTTCAAGCATACACTGGTTTTAAGGTGCTTGCCTATGAACTAAGTAATGGTAAAACAAATTCTTTCCCTGACCTACTTGTAAATTAACTAATGGTGGAACAATTTGTTTCCTCACCCTAGATTTTACCATGACATTTGATAGTTTTTCAAGAACTTTTGCAACTCTAATCAGTCATATTAACTTGTGTATAAAAGCACTTACCTGAAAACAAAAACACACAAAGAGGAACAAAGAGAAAAGTCGCAATACTTACATTTTATGAACTACTAGACCTGGGATGTGTGATACAGTATAAGGAGAGTGTAACAAACCCCATATTATGTAGCACACTCTTTAATTGTCTGGGGAAAGAGATAACACTTTCATTAGGTTTGTAAACAATGCTAAAGAGTATGTGGAGCAGAACTGGGAACAGAAAACAGCAAAGGGAACTAGGAAATATTAACAATGTGAAAGCAAAAAGAACTGGGCCTGAGTAACCAAATGAGATTCAAACTGTTGGGTAAATAATTTAAATGTAGGACTATAATCTGAAAATATCTAACAAACAAACAACATTACTGTCAGGCTTAGTGATGGCACTAAAAGCAGTAAGTTACAGACAGGTTTGAAAACAAGACCAGAGAAGTTTTATGTTAGGTCTCAGCCATTACATGAAGTACCAAACCATGAGGAATGGACTTTTTATCTTCTACAAAGCTGGGATGATCTTGGATGTCATGCTCCCTTTAGAGTATGCAAGATTTGAACCCTCCTCAGTAAGGGAAGCATTCGATTTTCAGAGACTTTCAAAGGTCATCAAATAAAACACATGAAAAAATAGCATCCTGAAAACTAATTTTTATCCAACTAATTTCTTAGACTGCAATCAGTAAGCTTTTCACAGCTTTGGAAGAGTGCCATAAATTAGAATTTTAATTTTCTTTCAACTCTGACTTTATTTGTAAGTTATTTGTTCCAGAAATTATTTGTGTGGTATTCTTTAAGATGTTTGTAAGTAAGGCATTATATAGCCCAAATATAAATTTCCATGAAAATTACCCTAAAAATTTTGATGAAACATATACCAATGGTATTTTATTCTAGAAAGAATGAAGATCCAGAAAATCTTTCAAAGTTAGAAAAACACTACAGAAATTATCAGTGTCGAAGGTTAATTTCTGCATGGGACAAATCTTGGCAGCTAAATAGAATATTGAGTCCTGGGGTACTTCCTCAAATACCTGGATAGAGGTGTACATTGGCCTCAACAGAAGTCAGACTCTTGCTTGTTTTCAAAACTCATTCCACCAACCAACAGGTTTATATATTGAAATAATAAATGATTGCTACCAGATCATAAATGCATCTTAATTGTATTAACCTTTTTTAGAGAAACACCTTTCTCATTTAATGCATAAATGATAAAATTACATCCATGCCAAATAACGTCATTTTTTTTCCAGTTATTAAAACTTTTCATGCAACAGAGTTTCAAAACAAGTAAAGAATAATAATGGCTTATAACTGACTTTTGGGGAAAAACTATTGAATAAATATAATTTATATTCATGCTCATATTCATGAGTTGATTTTAAGTTCATATATTATACATTTAATGTTACACGTATACATCACCTCATCATTCTCTACAACTATCTGAAAGGAAGTCTTAATGAGATGGATATTAGTGTTTCCTCCCTGGTAACAGGTGACAGGACAAGAGGAAATAGCCTGAAGTTGTGCCTGGGGAGATTTTATAGTGCTTATTAGGAGAAAGTTCTACACAGAGTAATCAAGCTCTGGAACACACTCTCCAGGGAAATGGTGGAGTCTCCACCCTTGGGGGTGCTTAAAAGATGATTAAGTATAGAGTTTAGGTGCATTTTTTAGTGGTTATTTTGGCTAGGTTCATGGCTGGATTCAATGCTCTTAGGGATTTTTTTCTGCCTAAATGGTTCTGTGTCTTAGGTTATAATTAGGTAGACAGCGATATTTCTATACTTGAATAATTTACTGGCATGTAGACAAAAGCTACAGGCAAAAATATAGCCACAAGTTTAGTTCACTTAGAGGAAGAATTTCAAATATTTCAAAACCTGCAGCAAAAGTTGTTTAAAGGAATGACTTTTCCTTTCTAAAGGAAGATCAGACAGAAAGCTGGGAATGTGTACTGGAAGTGCTCACCAGCCAGTCAGGAACTTTAAATTATGTATGTTGATTGCTGTTTTGTAATGGTAGAACGTCAGCCAGAGTAAAAGTGTAGTGTTCATTTTCATTCCAGAGAATTATGATTTAAAGATGAAATGCCAAGAAACATAGAATTCATTTCCACTTCTCCTAACATACTTAGTGGTAGCAACATTCTTGATAGATGTACATACATACATATATGTATTTCTGAATTTAATTTCCTTACTCTTAGATCCTGGACAATGATACTAGTATATTTTTCTTATACAGATTAATATATTTTCCATATTTTCCTCTGATGACCACATTATCCAATGCAATCAGCTCACTCTCTCCTATCTTTTATTAAACAAATGCATTTAAATATATTGACTGATCTAAAGAATCCATTTTCTCTCTACGGTTTGTCTTTCCATTTTGTTTTTGCCATAGTTTTGATGTCACTTAACGTCAAATCCCTGCAATAGGTCTTAACATTTCTTTCTTGTTTTTTGATGTTCCATTAAAAATGTAAGCGTATTTTTGCTCATAATTATGGTGGCAAAAATGAACTGAAAATAAACAAAATATTGAAACAACACTGGAGTCAATATGTGTTTTGTGAATACAGCTGTGTAGTACCATATTTGGGAAAGGAAGTTTTTCTTTACATCAGAGTCCTTAGGGGTGGCTCTGAAAGCATCTGTTATTTCTTTCTCTTCTGGGAAAAATTACTAAACTTGTAATATAGTTGTGTAGTCTCTAAGCAAAAATCTACTTCTCCTTCTTTGGGTCATGAGGTGGTCAAAAAGTTTTTTAGGAATGTTCAGAAGAACAGGTCTTTCCCTGTCTACCTGAAATCTGCTTATGGAGGTTACTGTCTCAAAATACTTCTGTAAACAGCTCTAAATTATTTCATTACAAAAGAGTGAGAAAAACTAGTTTCATGATTTTTAATAATTATTATTTAATAATAATTATTTTAGTAATAATTGGATTAGGAAGAAAAACTACCTGAATGGTTTCATAGAATTCTGAAATGCTATATACATATTTTACATGTTGCATTTGTTATAGTAAATGTCACTTTTAAAATCAGTCAATTCAAATTTGCAAGATTTTTATATAAAAGTTCTGTACTGGTAAATTGAACTAACTTTAAAATACACTAAGATAATTACTGCTTGAAAAACTGATTCTGAAAAAAAAAGTCTACAAATAATATCTTTAAAACTCGATAGACTACTCAACAACATCTATTTAAAGTGTTTATACTTTTTACAGAATTCCAGAAGCCATTGTCTATCTTATTTTTCACTTTAAATTAAGTGTCTGAACAATACTTCATTATAATGATACTTTAGGGGTAAAAAAAAGTTAAAATATTTGTCATTTATAAAAGAGAATCCTAACATTTACTGGCAAAGTTTCTTGGACTAAGCATTAGGAAGTAAAGAAAGAAATTACAGAAAAAAAAATAAAATAAAAACCCTAAAATCTCAAAGCAGCACTCTGGAAAGGTAGTTTCAGACCTGACACAGTCAGTTATCAGTTGTTTTGTGTTAGGAAGTAAAATAGAAGAAAAGAGCTGTCCTCAGTATTTATAACAGTTAAAACTACAGCTTTGTGAAATATTTATCTGTGGACACAACTTCAGACATATGGACTTCAGTGCATTCCAAATTAATGGGGACAAAAAATCAGGTTGTCAGTGCAGAGCACAAATAGAAAATGTGATAAAAAATCATGGTATAAAACTGAAAGAGAAACAATAAATTATCTCATTACATAAGAAATCTATATTTGAAGATGTCTTCATATCTAAAGTAAAAATGTTCTTTGACAGACTTTCAACATCTCAAGCTATAGATCATACATTAAATATTGAAAAGTGTAAGTTTTTGGAAAACTATAAAAAGACGAAAGTTGGAATTTAAATCAGGTCAAAGCCTTTGCTCATCGATATGGAATGGCCCCCTGGTCACTGCCCAAATCTTCAAAGGCACAGAAATATCAAAGCTGTTCTAAGACCTGCATCCTTTGAGTCTCAGAGAGTCCTGAGATCCTTTGAGATCCTCAGAGGTGAGGATCCTGGGGGAGCTCTACTGGTTTTACCTTTTCCTTTATGATTTTCATAAGCCAGTCAGTGTGGGGAAAAGATGATGGTGCACAGTATGTATTATGTGTACAGTAATCAAAACCATGTTTTAATTTCCCATTTTATGCATGTAAAGAGATATATAGGGAAAACCTCCTCATGCTTATATAATCTTTCTTCCACAGCTCAACTGACAACATGACTTGGGAAAAGTATATGTATTTTTGTGTTTGTGTAATGTTTATCAACATGGATTTCC
This sequence comes from Cinclus cinclus, assembly GCF_963662255.1. Taxonomy (NCBI): domain Eukaryota; kingdom Metazoa; phylum Chordata; class Aves; order Passeriformes; family Cinclidae; genus Cinclus; species Cinclus cinclus. The sequence continues at coordinate 51,510,755 of NC_085049.1, read as the reverse complement.
AATCTTGATTTCATAATTTGAAAAACAGGTCTAAAGATGTGTAAACTGATTTTGCAATTAACTGATTTCTCTTTTTCAGCCATTGAACTCAATTTTTCTACTTAACAATTGGATATAAGAGGAGAAGAGGGAAGGGACCAAGGGGAGGAAGGAAAATAGACAAAACTTTTGGATAAATACCACTTCTACTGCTTGATGAAATTTTGAACTGTATTTTTTATCATGCAAAGACCCTGAATTTATTCTGAGATACTGACTATAAAAATAGAATAATCCCAACTTGTCCCAAGAGTGGTTGCAATTTAGCGACAAGAAATAACTGTGGACAAAATTAGTAAAAATTCTCATGTCTGTAAATTTTAAACTCTTAATTTGCCAAGTTTAATGAAGCACAGAGATTCCAGTCCTTAACCTGCATTTAAACTAAATGAGACATGGTTAACAACAGAGGCCAGAACACTTTCTTACTCTGGTACCTCGGAAGTTTGCACAAGAAAAGAAGTATGCTGACTTACTCCATAAAATAAAGAGTGAGCAGGATATTGTTTCTTGGATGCTGGTGAATATTTAAAGTATAAACTTTTTTTTAAATAAAAGGGAAAACTGCAGTTCTTGTAGTACTTCTTCAACCAAAATGGTTCAGAGAAACTTGGTCAAATAGAAGGATTTTTCGAGAAGGGTTTGTGAGTGACAAAAATAAACTGAATATCCTCAAACTACTCTCCTAGCACTTCATTCTGAATCACAAGCTCCTCAAACAGGAATGTCTAAGAAAGCATTAGAAAGCTTCAGAGGAGTTAAATAAATAAAATTATTTCTAGCCATGATTACATCTGAAAAAACAGAAATTGCCTTATTTATTTATTATGGCAATAATGGTTTATGCATGGTCCGTGCTTCAAAGCTCTGCAAAGCTGAATAACCTACACAGTTTCTGTGCCTGATCTAAATCCAACAGAGATATTGCCACACTGCGCCACGGGAGCTGCTGCAGTTTCTGACCACAGAGGAGTTTCAGGGAGGGATTCAGGGCAGAGCTAGCAAGCGCTGCACATACAGCCTGGCCTTCAGGCTCATCTTCTGCTGCACAGGTCCCTTCGACACAGGGTAAGCTCAGACAGAAACTTGGGCAGCAGAGGCTGTGGCACCCTCTTGGAGCTGGCAATTACACCTCCCTACATCCCCCTTATTTTCTCTTATTTAAGGAGAAAATTTGCTGTGTTTCAGACTGTAGAAATGTTGTGTCAGTGCAAGAAGGTTGAAAGACAGGGAGGTGAGAAGCTCTGCCATGCATACAGTCTGCACTTGATTTGAAGTCAGCTCTTGCATTGATGCCTTTCTCCGGTAGAAATGTTTTCTTTGATTTGCATGTTGAGCTACAAACAAGAATGAATCACACTGTAGTATCAGAAACCCTGGAATTCTGACTCAGGCAAGCTTTGCTATCCCTGGCAGAATGTCTTTCAAGAAAAAGCACCATCAGTTTGGATTTTTGCCTTTCTAATAATTTTGTTTATTTATCACTAAAAACTAAAAACTGAAAGTAAAATTTAAAAGATTCAAATTATGCTATATAATATTATATAATACATTATATTTTAATTGGTTTTATATTGTTTATATATGAAATGTGTAGAAGTATGTTGCCTGTTATTTTATTGAATAAATAAAAAATATGGTCTAATATACTGCAATAAAACTTTAAAGAAATAACAAATGACAGAAAAATGTGGTAGAGAAGAAAGATAATGGATATCAAGGCTGTGATACTTCTACTACTCTGTACATTCTACAGAAGAATGTTCGTTCTATGAAGGTTTTCCTTAGGGCTGAGAGAAAAATTACCAAAAAAAGTATTTCCACATACACATAGAAAAATACAAAGAATTTTTAAAATTCTCATTTTTCTTTAATATGCCTCCTGTTAGAAATCCAGTAACCTACTAGAACTTTACTTGACTTCATACTAATTTGGTAATATACAAATTTTAAAACTGCTTTGGACATGTTTCTCTCAAGTGCATTAAAAAATGAATAAAAGGTCAAATGTACAAATTACGTAAGAAAAAGAAATTCCTTCGCTAAAAGATGTGTTATTAGTAAGTGAGAAGGATAAGAACATACACACTTCTGATCACAGTTTAACGTGTCTTTTCAAGTGCCATTGCCAAGATTCAAGTTTTAAAATTAAACTCCTATTTAACAAAGATGTCAACTAGTTTACTCAGTGGTTATTATTTAATTGATGACTAAGACAACAGCTTATTTACTCTCAGTCTTTTTTATAGTAAGGTATAGTTCAAATTACTGATTTTTCATCCCACTAGGATCATGCCTTTGGCAAAAAGGCAACTCACTGTATATTCAAACCTGTTTTCCCATCATATTGTCTGTTTTATAACTCAGTGATGTGGTTTCCACACAACATTATTTAAATAAGCTGTTTTCTTCTCTGGTTTTGGCTGGGGTTTTTTCCCCACTCTCTTTCTTCAGTTTTCAGTTCCCTGTAGCTCCCTGTGGTCAAGCTGTCACCATGAACATGCCTCCTCTCAAAGCAAAATTTCCCAACATATATTCATGGCAGAAGAAGCAATAACTTTCTGCCTCCATACAAAGTCCTTGAAAAGTGCTACTCCAATGCAGTGTATAAAAACAGAGACTAATAAGAACTTAACAAGCAGACAACCCAAGACACATTATTCTTCTTCGTGCAGTCACATAGTAGAGATTTTCTGTTTTTCTCTTTATATGAGTGAGAAACCTAACAAGGAGACTCTCATGGGCAAAAAAAGTTATAGAAAGATTTCTCTTTTTTTCCTGAACAAAGCTGTAGCTACAGATTTAGCTTTCAATATTTTTTGAGACGTATTTCACATCTTCTGATGAGCAAACAGTTTTTAACTGAGGATCACAGACTGCAAGGCTATGGCCCATGTGGCTCAGCATCTTCTGCAGCAGTGGCACTTCAGAAAGAGTGTGAGGTTCTCCCTCAAACTGCCATTTTGTAGCCATTAATGAAGTTTTATCTAATGTCCAGCTCTAAGAACAGCAGTTTTTGGAAATACCCTGAGTAATCCTGTGAACTATGGCAGCATCTCTGGTCCACTCTGCAGCTGATGTCTCTGGTTTTCATCAAGCAGAATCCAGGAGGTAACTCAGAGTTCATGGCCATCATGACTTGTTCACCACTCTTCAGGGCAGCAACGAACAGCAGGAAAGAATGAGAAGACAGTTATCTAGAGATTGCATGCTTTTGTTTTTGTTTCTGTTTTTAAATAAAATTTGTTTTGGAAACTTTTGGAAAGTTTCATGATCTGAAACCCCTTTGCAGTAACTTGAAGTTTGGGTTATACAGGTTCAGAAAAATGTATCAGTTTCAAAAAGATTCGTACCGCCAATATTTTAGATACAAAAACTGAGTTATCAGAATTCCTGCTGTCAGCTGCAAAAATGTTCTATTTGTTTTCAAAAACTCAGGATTCTTTATGAAGGTAATTTTATTTTTTTTTTCCTACATCCAAATTTTCTGCAAAAGATTTGGAATTTTATAAATTAAATTCTTATTCACAACTTTGTAAACTTCTTATGGCTATTACTTCAGGTTTATTTTTATTTTCTTTGTCTGTCATTCCTGTTCAACTACTTTAAATGAAGAATGAGAGAAAGAAAGAAATCAGAGTACTCTAAGACTGGAAAATGCTTCAGGGGTCATAAAATATTTTCATATTGTTTAGGTCAGTGTCTAAAGTATTCTCTGTAAAATTAGGACAAATTCCTAACCAGCCACTCTTACCTAGGCAGATTACTGTGTTCAATATATGTATGAAAGGAATGTAACATAAATCTTTTCATATGCACCATATATTTGCCAAGACAGTTTATCCTACAATTTGAAGTTAAAGGTGTGAGAATGGACATGTAAGTGATGATGATATTCTTGCTTTTTCATTCATCACAGTTCTGTTCTATATGTCTCCAGTGACATTTTAAGCAGCTGAACAGTACAGTGAATTAAAGACCAAATGCTTAGTTATCTGAGGGTTGCTTTTTTGGTGGTTTTTTTTTTCATTTTTGTGGTTTAAAATTAATTCTCTTCAACTGAGTCCCTCAGCTAAACCTTGCAGACTTTCCAAGATAATAGAAGTGTTTTGGAATAAAAAGCAAAATCATCTGAGTAAATCCACCCATATGAAAGAAGATCTCTGTTCTGAGCTTCTTGAAACCTGTTTGGATTACTGAGAGTTGGTGGCATGAAAGAGATACCAGGACTTTCTGCGTTGGAAGCAACAGTCTACAACGTCTTCAACAGCAAGCCTTTTGTTTCTCATTAAGCCTATTCCCATTCTCATGTGACAGGTAAAGAAATCACTGCCTTGCACATTTTTAATTTTCATATAAAAACTTCTGTTCAGAAAATAAGTGCTACATTGTCTATCTATGACTTAAAAACTGCACAACACACTGGTACTAACAACTGCACCTGACACCAGAAATATAAGCTGATTGTTGATAAACAGAAGACCTAATGAAATACCCTTATCTGAATTGCTATAGCATTGCAGAAATAGGAAATAAAGTAGATTTTCTTTATAAATTGAGCCTCTAAATTTTAGATACATTCTCTGAGTTTTTCATAATCCTCAACAAAGGAATATTAGAGATCTGTGGTGTGACTAGGGAGTTTCTTTCATACAGTTTCTTTTTCTCAGGTTAAGGTTTTTTGCCTACTGAGGAGTAAGACAACAAAAATCTTAGAGCTCCAGAATTTTGCTCTATGTATTAATTGATGCAATGTGTGAGAATATCCTCATGTTATCTGTTCCCAAAAATCCAGAATATAAGGGGATGATATAAGTTTGCTTTGGACAAAGCCGACGAGTGAAAGAGAAGAGAAATATGAATATTCTTCAGGAATTTACTATAGATAGGAAATTGCTGAACATAAAGAGCCAAAATGGAACTTTAGTCCGAATGTGGCCAATGGCACAAGTTTAAAACTATTTTTTTTTGTCTATTTTGTGTTCTGTTGTTGAAAACAAAACAAAAAATAACTTATCCTGAAAAAGGGGCAAAATACGTGGAGAAATAAGTCTCAATGTGAAGACTGAGTCCTTTTTAACTTTACTTGACTTAAGAACTGGGAATTTTGGTTTAAACATTCTAGTGTCAATAACTAGGTATTTAAGAAAAACTAAGTATTTAAGATGTCATTATCATCAACTGAAACTTACTGTGTTCCTCTGATAGTGTCAAGGGTGGTGTCAACTTGAACAGGTGCCTAATTTTGGTCATTTTAGTATTTCTTTAAAAAGTTGAATAATTGTGTTCTAGTTAAATCAGTAAAAAAAAAAAACCAAAATATATTATTCTGCTCCTAGAAATTATTATATTACTATGACTTCTGAAGGTCTTTTACTATTTTCCCCAACCTAACTCATCCATCCTTGCTTTGCACTGAGATGGACCTCATTCTTGTATGGCGTGGTACTCCAGAGCACACAGGTTTGTGAGAGAATATTTAATGTTGCTGTGGCTTCTGCTCTCCTCAAGTCACAGAGATGACTTTGCTATTTCACTTAGGTTTGCATGTGGAACAGAAATTCCCAAAGTCCCTTTGTATCCTCCATCTGCGAAAGCAAACCACAAAGTTTTTTGTGAGACCACACTAAGATGACTGTGTATAATTAAACTCTTCCAATGAAGTTGCATATCATGGTTAGCTCTGATGTATTTTCTGATAATATCCAAACCACTCTTTTTCTGTCGAACCACTGTAGCAGAATAGATAAAAACTTTCCAAATCATTCTATAGTAAATCCCTGTCAGGGCCCTAAAAGCTGTTCAGCTCCCTGCACAGACATCAAAACATTTTCTTTGGTCCAGGAGGTCTATCAACACCTGGGGCTGCGCTGGCCTGAGGTGTACTGCCAGTGTAACTGGATCCAGTCTTGTCATCAGCTGTTAAATTTCCATTTTTCTTTCCTGAACTGATCTTGAAGCTTTCTCTGAGGTTACCTTGCTTCTGTCTGATGAGGTGTCAATGGGACTGGTTGCCTTGCTTTGCTCCCTTGTGCCCTGATTATGGGGATTACTGCCCCGCTGTACTGGGGACACCCTTAGCTCCCAGCTCAGCTTTCCTCTGGAGCAGCCTCCCTCTTTGCAGCTACGGACAGTCCCCAGGTAAGTGAGTCCACATCTACCAGTATGTGTTCATAAACACAAGAAATAACCTTGAAATTTACAGAAAAATATGCATATTTTATGTAAAGAGTTAAGTTAAAGACTGTGTCGGTGAATTGGGAATCTCTCTCCTTACTTCACTTTCTGAAGGCACCCGCGCCGGTGTCTTCAAACTTCCACACCAATAATCATTTAGAAACATTCCATTTAAGACTTTAATTACTCCTAGCTGTAATAGCAGAGGTTTTGTGCCTGAATTTTGAACATGAAACTGTACAGAGACTATTATCAACCTTCAGACATGGTTGGCTGAATGTAAGCTTGTAAGGTGACAATGATGTTTTTACTATTTCTTTTGCCTAGATTCATACAACTGTCTTAGAGATTATTTTTTTTAAGAGATTGTATGCCACTACTGTATTTCAGAGTCAACCATTTTGCCACTTGGGGTTTCCTTCAGTTTGCTAATATAACTTACTTGACATGTGTTCATGTGTCACCCAGCTTTCTGCCAAATGTGGTGTTTGGTGTATCCTGCTTGTCACTCACTTCATTTGTAGCAGAGTTTAAGTTATTTGCAAGGAAAAGCGCTGGAAAAGGAAACAGCTGAGGCATTGTACAGTCAGCCAAGAAAAGTGGATAGAAGAGTTACTTCTCTGTCTCATTCTCCCTACGTGGTTTTCTGACATACATGGCAGAAATGAAGTATGAATTAAATCACATCTGCATAAAGACCAACAAAATGTTGATTTATGATAATAAATATACATAATTACTACATTCTCATGGAATACCATGTCTGACATAATATCAGGTAAATTATGTGATGGGACCAGTAGAAGAAATTATTCTACTGAAAAAAGGCTACCATTTTGAGACTGATAGAAGTTTCGAAGCCCAACAACATCTCTACCCTCAGATGTTGTACCCAGACAACATGGTTTACCTTTCCTCTTTTTTTTCTTTTTTGTTGGCTCTTTTTTTTCCAGGGTGGAGGGAGGGGAACAGTGGCCCGGGCAGGAGTGGGGATCTGGGGCTTTCTTTTATGGAGATTTCTGTTCTTCTTTGGCTTTTAGCAGTAGCCTTATTGGAGCCTTAAATACTTACCTGTACACAGAGCACTGTAACTGACCCACACAGAAACAAGACTTAATTCAATTCAACTAGGCAATACCCCTGTATTAACTTTCAGCTACTTTTGTTGATCTTTTCCTCCTTATTTATCTCTGTGTTTTTTTGCCCCCCTCATGCCATTCCACAATGCTGCCTCTGTTTGGGCTCTCAGGAAAGTAAGACAGACCTGCTAGATCCACTGGTGCCAAGGAAATGGTTACCTTAGCAACAAAAACAAGGTGAAAGCTCTCAGAATTATTTTGCTAATCAATGTAATTTCTATTCTCAGCCTTAGATAAAGAGAAAGTAAAGGCATGAATACACAAATTATTGTGTTACCACATCCTCTCACATATCTTGAAAAGCTACGTATCAATGTTACCAGTACAAATTCCAATATTTTGAAAGCATTTTAAATAATAATTCTCATGTCTGAAAATAGTTTTTAAATTAATTTTCAGCACTTTGCAACTGAAAAACTAACAGAGCTTATAACAAGTACATTTTTGCAGCACTCTGTTTACATTCTGTACAAATTACCATGAAAAAGAATCACCCCAGATAAGGACTGTTTTGTGTTCCATGCCTAGGAACTAACACTCTTTCTGGCATCAGGGTATTTTATAATTTTCAGCACTGGTTATAATGAGAGTTATTTGTCTAAGGACAAATTAAAAAAAAAAAAAGTTATTTTTCCATTTTACAGGTTTTGCAAGTGACTATAGTCTAAGAAATTATGGGGGAGATATTCCCATCCTGTGCCTTTCACAAAGATCATTTATGACAGGTATGAGTTTCAAATATGTTTCCAAAAAGAGAAAAACTAGAGACAAACTATTTTGCAGAGTCAAGAGCTGTGTATAAAACAAGGGGATTTTCCCCTAAATTTTTGCTTATTACATCTCTTTTATAACAGGAAAAATTATCCCTAAAAATGACATCTTGCAAACTCCCTTATACAAGATGCATTAGATTATAGCTTCTTACTCTTCTGCCAAAGATGAATTTTAGAGCAATGCTCATTTACTTCTTCCCTCAACCTCTGTCAGCATGATATTTCCTCAACTTCTTGCTGGGTGTACCAGAGGAAAATCAGCCTGTTTTCAAGGCAGCATTCTTATACTTCTTGTTGATTGAATAACAGATGCAAAATGTGTAGATTGTTTCTGCATTTCCTTTAAAGAATTTAATCCTCCCATAAAAAGGCTGATCTGATACAGGTACTCAAAACTGCAGTGTTTTATGTGCTGTAATAGAGCATGCAGAGATGCCGTGTGTGGGTTTGAAGAAAAAGATACAAAACCCCTTTTGAAAAGGGAAAAAGAAAAGTACCATTCACACACACTTCAAAATAAAAACTGAAATCTCGGAATGGAACATTTTAAAAATAAAGATGTAAATCTTTTGTAGTCTAGGGCTTTTTGCTTATTTAAAACTTGTATAAATTTAAATAAAATCAAAAATTTTATGTTATTGGGTAGATTCAAAAAGTATTCTTCCAAATAGGATTCTCAGGTCCTGTTTACTGCACCTGGTTGACATAGAAGATTTTATTAAAGCTTGTAATGAATCTGTTCTAGTTAGAACACAAGTCATGTAGTTTTGGAAGGTATACATGACAACTTGCCTAAAAAAGTGTTTTAGTAGCACTTGCAGAATTCCCTCTTTGCTGAAGAATTTTATTTGTTCCCTAATTTGTATTAGAATTCTGTTGGTCATGTCCCATTCAACAAAATCTTTTTGGTAATGTTATTTTCATCATCTGTATACTGTAGCATGGAATCTTCTATTAAGAAGTTAAGCAAAGTCTAAGACTGTATAAGAGTATCAGTATTTGTTATTGCAAGTAGTTATGAAACCAGTACATATTCCTCATACACTCATGATATGAACTAACTGAATTGTCCTGGCCTATTTCTGAGGATATTAGTATTCTTGTTAAGATCAATGTTTTGCAATATGGAATCTCCTGGAATTTGCAGGCTAATGTGCCTTGGGCTCATGTCCTGAAGAGTTCTCAATGTGATCAGTGGATTCCTTACATATTAAATTAAATACCCTTTAGCACCATATCTAATGGGATTCAGTTATTGATAACCTTATAGTCTACTGATCTAGAGCTAATTTAGAGCTAATGTGAAATATATACCCCCGAAATGCATCTCAAACTCAGTCTTACTGCATTGCATTCCTTCCTATGTATCCATAACTGCCACATAATGTTATATGAAAGGGCACATGCTGACCCCAATGGTGAAATGTGAACACCTCATCTAGGGCAAAGGATAATCTCACATCATTTTATTGACCCCATCAGACTGTACAAGAGAAACTGAAAAATTAATCAAGCCACTCTAAAATTGCTCAGGACACTGTAATGACTGTTCAATGCAGTCTTTAGTTTTGTATTGATTGATATAGATTGATTTCAGTGATCAGGATTGAGAATCTGATCTCAGACTATAAATTTTGGAAAACTGTTCTAAATATTTTACCTAACTTGCCTGGGGTTTTTTTATCAGTCTTAGATTTGTGTCTGGCTTTAATAGGAGGATTGTCTGTCATTTTTGTATTGCTATACTAACATCCAGAAGCCCTTAAAACTTCAACAGGTATTAGACCTAGTAAGTATAAAATATGACAAGAAGAGGTTAGAAAAAAAGAGGATGATGGCAAGCACACGTAGTTTTAAGAGAATGGGTATCAGCGAATAAGTGAATCAATGTCTAGCCACATTAAAAGAATGTGTGAGTGAATGCATTTAGGTCCAGTGAAAGTACATTAAAAGTCCAACAGCACTTTTTCTTAGCTCTCTCTGTATGATCCTTTGAGAGTTAGAGCTGCTAAATTGGATCAAAGTGCAGCAAAACTATGCTTTGTTTGTCCAGGTCTCACAGAGAAATTCTTCAATTTCCTTTGCTTATAGCTATATGGGCTGGTATTATGAAGCCATTACCCTTACAGAACTCTGATAACATTCCATTTACTAGACCACTTTCAATGACACAAAAGAAATACTAACAAAAATAAGATGCTCCAAATTATATATAAAGTTGGGGTTTTTTTGTTAGCAAGTTACAAGATAAGTATTTTTTGTATTTTACAGAGAATTTTTGCTTTATGGCTTCCATTTTTGTGACTAAAAGATGCTTAAAAATTGTATAGGCCCATCCGTGAAACAGCACAGCTGACAAAAATCTGATACATCCAGGGGTCTATGTCTTCAGATGTTCAAAGAAAAAGACAAATAGCCAAAATTTTCTACAGTTGTATAAGAATATATTTACATAAAATTCAGTCATATAATAATTCTGTATAACCCACATACAGATTATATTCCATGGTGGACATGAATTTATTGTTTGGAGATCAATATGCATCTATAGAAGCTAGAAATGTCATTTTTTTTAATCAACAGTATGGCCTTGGAAGATTTCTTAGTGAAAGCATGCACTGTTTGTTGTGCCTCACACAGTAGGATAACTCTTTTTCTATAAAGGCACAGAAATTGTAGAGAGTTTGCCTGTAATAAGATGAATGTCAAGACCTGAACTGCTGTCATAATCCTTAGTTCCTTAATGTGCGTGGACACCCAGATCAACTGAGATTCTGTCAAGGTACGGTTAGATCCCTGAGAGGATCAAAGTCTATTTTCAGTAGAAAGAGCACCTCCAAAGCTAAGGAAATCCTGAAACTAAGGTTTCAGTACAAATGTGATTTTTCAAATTTGTTGGTTTTAAATTAAAATCTCCACTACGAAAACACCTGACTGTGTTTCATCTTTTGCACTACTAGAGGAACTTGAAAATGATACTGGAAGCATTAATCCAAATCCTTTCATGTAAATTAAAGACCTGTGCATACTGTGTTCGTGACAATCAGGTTATATTAGTTTGTCAGGTACTCCTAGATTCATACCATGAAATATTGTCTATAAACCCTTCTCATTTGTAATGCTTCAAATGAAGCACTGTCAACAACAAGGCTCACCACAGGTGTGTGTTTTAAAAAGCTTTGGGATTGTTCTAAATAATTTCTGATACAAAAAAAAATTAAACAAACAAACAAAACCCCAATCGAAAACAAAAGAATCAAGAAATATGAATGACTATGAGGCTATATTTTCCCGTTTGGCTTTTTTTGCTTGTTTGTTTCTCTTTGGTTGGTTTATTTTAGTTTTCAGGACTTTTTGAGTTTAGAAGATTGCCTACTTTTGAAAGTAATGCATGCTTTTTGAGAGAATACTGAGTGTACCAGTAGTTGCAGCCGGGCCAGTCTCAAGGCTGATTGACATTGCTTTGTTTCATATAATTGATTCCTTGTTGAGAGAATTCCCAAGGGGATATTGTTTTAACTGGTATAGATTTTCAGGGAGTGATAATGGTTACATGGAAGATGGCATACATACAAGAGTAAGAGAAAGATTCAGAGAACTTACTAAGGGAAATGTCATAAGAGCAACATAGATAACAGGAGAGGAAAAGCAGAGAGCTGGATTTAGATACCATCTTGCAGATAGCACCCAGTACAGCAAAGCACATTACACAGAAAAAAATGGAGCTTATGTTGCCATAGTTAAGAAGAGCAGAGATCACATTAAACATACTGGACATTATTTTAATCTGCCTTGTTACTTTCATGTAAACAGATCACTGGATCAGGTCAGATGCAGCAGTGGTGTCTTTTCTGAAAATAAAATCCACTCTTTTAGTTCTCTTCAAAAGATAACTCTTTAAGAGGACATAATTACCCATTGAAAAAGTACTTTTAATTTTTGTACTACATGATTAAATGTATAATAGCAGTCTGCCAAGTCTTTGTTGAAATCTAATTGTACCACTTGATCACTATATTCAGTAACTTTAAGATATCAGGAGCTTTTTATTAGCAGAAATAAAAATAAGGGCTAACTTTCCACAAACAAGCTATCCTTTTATGCAGACAGGAGAGGATTTCCTTAGATGTGTTTAAAAGGTTTATAATTTTTTTGACCACAGTCTGTGTGAGCCCGCTCTTGGTGGCTAGCTAGATGGCGAGCCCGGCCCCGCAGAGCCCGGCCCCGCAGAGATCAGCCCAGCAGAGATCAGCCCAGCAGAGCCCGGCCTCGCAGAGATCAGCCCAGCAGAGATCAGCCCAGCAGAGATCGGCCCAGCGGAGCCCAGCCCAGCAGAGATCGGCCCAGCGGAGCCCAGCCCAGCAGAGATCGGCCCAGCGGAGCCCGGCCCAGCAGAGATCGGCCCAGCGGAGCCCGGCCCAGCGGAGCCCGGCCCAGCGGAGCCCAGCCCAGCAGAGATCAGCCCAGCAGAGATCAGCCCAGCAGAGATCAGCCCAGCAGAGCCCGGCCCAGCAGAGCCCGGCCCAGCAGAGCCCAGCCCAGGAGAGATCAGCCCCGCAGAGCCCGGCCCAGCAGAGCCCGGCCCCGCAGAGCCCGGCCCAGCAGAGCCCGGCCCAGCAGAGATCAGCCCCGCAGAGCCCGGCCCAGCAGAGATCAGCCCCGCAGAGCCCGGCCCCGCAGAGCCCGGCCCAGCAGAGCCCGGCCCCGCAGAGCCCGGCCCAGCAGAGCCCGGCCCAGCAGAGATCAGCCCCGCAGAGCCCGGCCCCGCAGAGCCCGGCCCCACAGAGCCCAGCCCAGCAGAGATCAGCCCCGCAGAGCCCGGCCCCGCAGAGCCCGGCCCCGCAGAGCCCGGCCCCGCAGAGCCCGGCCCAGCAGAGCCAGCCCAGCAGTGACAGACCTGGTCACATCAGAGGGCATGACCTGCCAGGGCCCTGGCAGCAGACTCTGCTCTTAGGAGGGCATCAGCTCCTCTATGAGTCCACATTTATGTGCCAACTTTAAAAACTGTGGCCTGAAATTGGAGTATACATTTTACAGACAGTAACTCGAAGTAATCTGGATAATTTTCCAAGCATGAGGAGCCCATCTGTTTTATCAGAGCAGCTCTGAGTTTTTACTTAGCTGTAAAAGCTGCCTGGAGTCCTAGCACTTTTAGTGTACACTCGTGCATATAAAACTATTGTTTTCCTTTTGGTCTCAGGATGACAGTGATTGTAAATGTATTTCCAAGTAATAAACTTGGTGGGAAACTGGAGCTGCCCAAAGAACCAGAGTCCAGACAATATATGAAACTACTTTGTTTTTTAATTGTGAAGTGTGTTGTCACTATAAGTATAGGCTTCAGCTCAGCAAAATGCTGACCCATGGGCATAAATGTCTCACAAAATCAAAAACATTAGAAAAAAAGAGGAGTGAGTGAACAGCTGAACAAGGTGTTCTGTTACCCGTCATTGAGTGTGCTTTTATCTCTTTCCAATCATGTGGCAAACAGCTACTAAGAAATTTAAAGTTAAAAGTTTTCATTTTCTGACTGAAAACTCTTTGACCAGTTTGCTTTCAGCCTAAGAGCATGGTACAAATATTTGGGATATGACCTCTCTTGCAGCCTTTTATATCACAGTCAATTGTTTTCATTATATTTTATCTGAAAGTATTTTTGACATGCTTCACATGAAGGAAACTTGCTGGGAAGATATGTGGTTTGGCAGGCCTATGAAGGCCACATCTACATTATTCTGTTAAAAGGCCCCAAGCACCTGATACTAATTTCCTTAGCTATCCACACCATCTAAATTTTGGCAGCTGTTACACTAAAGACAAAATCTTGGGGTTGCTTGGCTCCAAAGCATTACAGCCATCTTTCTTCAGGGATTATCAATCAGAATATTCACTATCTGTGCAATATGGTTAGCCTTGAAGAGCAGTGAAAGGTTATGAAGAAAAAGATGAAAGACATATATGCTCATGACAAGGTGGAAACAACTGCTTTCATGAGACAGAGGAGAAAACTTCTGAGGGTAGAAACAAAAGTGCTGCAAGTGGTGCTCAGAAAGTAAATTACTGTATAACATATGCCTCTATGTGACCACAAGGAGCTATGGTTTATAAGGAAGAGCAAGGGAAGTGAAAAGCAGCAGTGAAACAGCTGGCACATTTGCTCACCTGTGCCTGAATGTCTTCTTATTGCTGCTGTGTGACCAGGGAGCAGAAAACTTTCTGTGACTACATCGTACCATCCAGCTATGATCAAGCAAAGATCACTACCCAAAGTCAGGGAGTTAGGGTTACAAAATTTAAAACAACTTCCGTCTTTAGAGGGCACTCCCTTGACTCATCATCAGACAGCCACAGGATGAGAAACCCAGAAGTAAGGTGTAACCAGGCTTCTTTTACCTACAGCAGTGAGCCATAAGTCTTCACCTGAAGTTCATACTTTCTCATTAACTAGACGAGGCAGAAGAAATTGGACCTCTCTTCTGTTCAGAAGTGCATCTTTGAGAGAAGGAGCACAGCTGTTGCCTTTGGCAAAGGCAAGAATCCTGTGGAAATAGTTTGGCACTCGGACACAGGCCAGATAACTCACAAAATATCTTCACAGAAATGCCAAGAAACATTCCCATTGACTACACTTGTATAAAATGTCTGATCAGTCTATAAATTCTGTCCACCTCATAACATCAGACATAACTACTGATAAATGCATCTAGTTACTACCAAAAAGAACATATTATTTTGATGTGTGATACCGCCTTCTGATTTTGGCATCAAGGAATTTGCAGGAGATTATGAACCTTAGCTTCATTGTCTATTATGAAACTTAAGAGGTTTCTGCTGTAGCAGCAAAACTTTCTATATTTGTTTTCAAACAAATTTATATAAATTTAAACAACCTATATTATTCAACAATGGACTACTGAAGCTAGAGTTTCCCATTATATGAAGAATGCTTAGTAGTCTCATTTGTTCCTACAAACTGGCAGAAGCTTTCAAGGCAGAACCCTTAATAGTGTTACAGAAAGAAGTTTTAAGATTTTGCTCAGAGACATTGTGATTCGAATATTCCAGAGTGATGCTAAGCAGCTTGCACAGAGCACGTGCATTGGTGTCTATATGAAGCTGAGGGCTGATGGAGATTTCTCTTGAGGAATACACTTGTTAGCCTAAATAGGTACATTTGTTCCTTGTAAAAAGCATTATGTATAGGGGCAAGGGATAAATGTCTTGAACGTTTGTTTCTTTTCTTTTAGTACATTCGCAGGAATGCTTAATTAAACCAAAGGGAAGATTGTTGAGGAATACATCTGGTAATGCCTGGGAGGCACCAGCCCAAGCTGATTTTGTGTTACTGCACTGTAAATAAATGGCTTTATGGAATGAGACATCTCAGACTTTGCTATGGGAAACCTGGGGTTAAACCCATGAGGAAACCTGATCTGACTGTGAGTGGGATGTGCAGGGCTCACTGGAGCTCTGGAGGGGCTTAGGTCCCAGCAGTGAAAGTCTCTGGTACTGGGAGTGTGACAGCCAGAGAACCTCGTGAATGCTCAGACAGCTTCTATCCCCTCTCTCTCTGAAGAGTGAGTTCTCACTGAAGTCTAACAAAAATTCAGACATGGCTTGCACCCTGTATTTATTTCTTTTCTAGTATCAGTATATGTATTTCTGTTGGAGAGGAAAGCATCATAATAAATTAAAAAATGGAAAATGAAATGGTTTATTATTTGAACAAGTAACTTGGTAATAGCAATGTATTACTCTATAGCAGCCTAAATTGTATTCTTTCTTTGCAACTTCTAGTATAATTTTCATAGAATTCATGCTCAGGCTTCATGTTAACCTAAAGAAAATTCTCATAACCCCTTTTTAGTCTAGGGTTATTTGTAGCTTTGTGTTCCCATTTCCTTGTCATCAGTATGGATTGCACGGTATTTTTAAGGTCACTGGATTTTCAAATAACTGAAACACAAGACTCATAGCTTTGTAAGTCCTAATGCTTACAAATTTCCAGCAGTGATCTGCCTTCTAAACTGAAAGTCTAGCTGACTGTATCCCTAACAGTGCATTTAATCTAAAGTATTTGGATCTCAAATCCAACTAAATCAAGCTGGGTTATTTTCAGAGGAACTGTTCAAGTACAGTTTGTGCTAATTGGACAACCCTGACTATCAAGTCTGTTAGCAGAGTAATCTGATACCCTCCCAAGAGTTAAGTACATGTGGAGGGTAAGGATCCTTTCAAAAAAATTATAAGGATCACCTCAAACCAGCAACACTTGCCCTTCATCGGCAGAGAGAGAGAAAAAAAGAGCTAATTTATAGTTTTAATTAGAGTAAGAGCAATTAAATTTATTCCAGCAAATGACTAATGAACGAATTCTCAGCCCAAGGCTGAAGATTTCACCAGGAAGCTGGAATCTTTTCTTGTATCATGTTACTGATGCTCAAGAACAGAGGTTCTGCTTGGCCATCCCCTAAGACAGATACCCAAAGCAGCTTCTGAAAGCCTCAGAATGTAGGCCCAGAGTATATATAAAACCCCAACAGAGCAGGCTGTGGTCTTTTATTTTTGGGGTGGTTGGAGGGGAAGGGGACTTATTACAGAACAGATATTCAGTCCCAGATATTCCAGGTAGTAATCCTGACCCACTGGGTGTTACTGGCATTTTCAGCATAACCTTTTTTTTTCTTTACTTTTTTTTAAATTTTATTTTTTTCTCCTCTTTTTTCCAAGGCTGTTTTGCTCACATCAAGGTGAAAATTCAACGGCTTTTACAAAATATTTACTCTTGCTCCCAGAAATAACACATTCTTCCTGCGCGCTGTAGAAAAAGAATTGATGGACAAAAGGAAATGTGAAGTTGCACTGATAGTGTTGCATTTCCATTAAAAGGTTGATAACTAGCAAATAAATGTTGTCTACTTTACTATTAGTCTATGTGAATACATCTGGAGTGTTCAGGTAAATTTTAGTTTTGCAGCCTTAATCTTTTACAGTTTATTCACCTTCAATATAAACAGCCAAAAAATGTGAGTGATAATGTGGGATGGAAGGGCCAGGCTTATGTTTTCATTAATTTTTTTCTCTTTCTGAATTTCCTAATTTAATCAAGATTTCTCAGCAAAGAATCAAACCACAAACATTTCTCTGTGTTTTGTAATTACAGTCTAGCCAGGATTTGAATGTAGAAGAAGTTTTCCAAACTTCTCTTTTTTCTTTTTTCTTTTTTTTTTTTCTATCATACACTGGAGAAATTACTGATAGGCATCCAGAATAACAAAAAAAAATAACTAATAGAACCAACTAGTGTCTAGACTTCTGATTATGCCATTAGGCATTATTGTGTGGAGGAAAATTAACAAAAACAGAAGAAAGGAATAAGAATAAAAACTAATTAAGTAAATACTTCAGGAATTGCGAGGAGGCAGAAATTGGTTTTAATTTTTTTCTTAAGTATGCAGTTTCTGAAAAATACATTCTTTAAAAAATAAAATACATGTCTATTGGCTGCCTTATTTTCAAATATTTTTTCTTCTGGGATGTAGCCGCAGGCCATTTAGGTGACAATCAGATCCAGCTGTAACTGTTCCAGGTGAAGGAAGTAATGCTGCAAATTCTGCCTATGAGTAACCTAGGACTTCCATAAGTTTTTGCTCCTTTGAAGTCAGGTAAAGTACTCTTCCCTATAGCAACAGTACTAGCAATGTTTGAAACCCACCCTCTGTTCCCAAATAAAATATTTCAATGAAGACAGCGTTTCAGAGAGGTTCGTTCATTTAATTATTTTCATGACCACCAGAAATGAATCTTAAAATTCACTTACATCCTTTCTTAGAAACAGTTTCTTGGGGTTTTGGTTCATTTTGGTTGGGGATTTTTGGTAAGCCCCTCCAGGTCTATTCTGCTATTCACTGGTAAGTAGGCATCAATCTGGAGACCTTAGGGCTAGGTGGGCCTTTCTTCAGGGGTTAAATAGTAAATATGATTATCCCATTGCGTCCTTCTGGGATAAATACAAAATCCCTGCTCTAAGAAACCGTTTACCGAGATTTCCAAAACCAGTGTTGTTGCCTTATGGTGACACCCAGTGGAGGAAAGGAGCACTACAGCTTTTAAAAGCATTGTGCATATATCTGAGTTTTTTGAAATGTAAAATGCGTTAAAGTTGTGTAAACTGTTTTATATAAAATACATATCCACAAGAACTCATGTTATTTGGGTTTTCAATTGAAAGCAAAAATATGACCGGTGTCAGCCCAAGCTATTATATGGTTTCCACTTTTGGTAATAATAGAGCACAGGTCAAACTGAAAAAGCTCCTCCTCTGAAGACCCGGGGAAAGAATAATAGTTTTGACTAAAACTGTTGTAAACCTAACAATTATATTTGGGTTCTACCTGAAAAAGAAGCATACTCAGTTCCAGCAATTGGAATTTCTGGCAATGTAAGCCTCTGCAGAAATCTGAATCTCCTGCACAAAATCAAAATAAAAATAAATTTAAAAAAAAAAGGGTAAAAATGAAAAAAGTCCTTCTTTCTACTTTCCATGGTAATTTGACATATACATGTAATCCCTCTTCAGATGAGACTAGCCAGCAAATGTTTCAAATGTTTTTTATTTTCAAATTATTCTATTTTAAAGATGTTTTAGTAAGTCTTCTATTAAAAAATTGTATCTAATTTAATATTCATATAATGAGAATTTCCCAGTTCTTTATAGGAAACTGGACTGTCTTTTGTTTAAGAAGACCAACTAATTTTGTGAAATCAATGTGTTCATATTATGTCGTTCAGTGGCAGTGACGGAGACACACAACTGCATAAAGTGCTAGTAACTACTATAGATATATTTTCTGTTTGTAATTTTAATTGACTAAGTTGTACATCTTTCTTAGGCTACACTGGAGTTTAATTAAATGTCCGTTTTCACAAAACAAGACCACTAATACCAGCAATGAATTTCCACTTCAGCTTGCTGCAGTAGTTCCAATGTCTCTGCTCTTTAATCAGTGTTATAATAATAACAATAAACAGTGCTAAAGATGCTTAAGATACAAAAAGGTGAGGAGCTGATAAAGATTCTGGTTAGCAGAGATCCCTCAAACAAGTTATTTTGCTACTTCTCTGATCTCATGATTTCTTTGTCTTGGCAGCATCTCTCCTGAATACTGTTGTGAAAATTATTTTTAACTTAGCTACCACATTCCAAAAATTCTTCTGTGAGGAATAATGGTTGGAATGACTGTGTAGTCACAAGGGAGTTGAACTGCTAAGAGGTTATCTAAGACTTACAAGAACAATTACATTGCTTTTGTTGGCTGTGCATGAGCACGGGCATTGCATTAACTACAGTACATAGCTCACACAAACTGCTTTCATACTGCAAAGGTAGTCAGGATTTGAGTACCTTAAATAATATTAAGCAGATCTAAGCATGAATATGAATGCCTAAAACCATCCCCTTGGAGAAGCTGCTGGCTCTGAGGGTGAGCTGACTTGCATGACGTGGGGGACACTGAGATGTTTGGCTTGAGAACTGAACAAGTATAGCACACATAAGAGGGTAGGCTTAATTTCTTTCGTTCAGCACTAGCACCCTCTCATCTGATTGCATGTTGCAAAGAAATTTTCTGTCAGAAAAACTAAGTACTTGATCTTGGGGAATATATATTTCCACCATAAGAGATTCTGTTAAAGTGAAGAGAAATATTTTTTTCCCTTCAAAGACATGGAAGAGAAAAGGGAAACAACTAGGGATCAAGGATGTAGCCTCTACTGTCAGAAAGCAGAGCTCCTAGTCATGTTAGTCCTTCAGGACACACCGCAGGTCCAGAGTCTTCAAAAGCTCCTTTGTAGTGGTTTCCTCGCAAGCTGAGGAGAGAAAGAAAGATGCTACAGAATTCATTCCTTTCCAAGCCTGGCCTAGTATTTGGTTCCATGATCATCATGCCTAGATCCTACAGCAATATATTTACCTTCTGTGGAGTATTTTGAAGACAGGTGCTAAGTAAGGTCTGTTTTCTGACTGTTGCATAGTCTTAACTCAGTGGGACCCTGAGGGTTCAGCATGTCTGTAAATCAGGCCATTCTGTTTTTTAAATTGCAGTTCTGTCAGAAAGCTCTTTACACCCTCATAATTCAAAAACTTCTTTCCCAAACCAAAATTATGCCGGGGAACTGGATGAGTCATGGGACTTGGAATTGAATATGAAGCCTTTCATCTCTAGATCACAAGTTCAAATATGCCCTGGGTCACTAAAACTTTGCCATGTACTGGCTTTTTAGCACTGTAAAATTCAATGCATACACGAATGACAGATTTCCGTTCTTGACGACTGTGGTGAAATTGCACCAGGAGGGAAAAACACACACACTAAAATAAAGCCCAATTGCTTTGCTGAAAAAAATTGTACATGTGTGTGTGTTGTTTACTTTTTTTTCTCTTTTGTTTCTTTTTTCCAGCAAAGACAAATGAAACTGTCTTGTGAATCAGAAAAATGTATACATCCCTATCTAAGTTATAATAAAAGATACTGCATGAGGTTTCCTCATCTTTGTAGACAGTGTGGTGAAATAGCATCAGAGAGAGTCTGACCAAAAGAGACCTGACAAACCACAGCAGTTAAATTCAGTTAAGGCTGTGTTATTTTTTTCTTATGTGTTGGATTTTTTTCTGTGGTTGGGTTTTTTTTAATCTTGGATGGAATAAAAATGAAACATGGATGTTGATTAGGAGAGCCATTTATTACAGTTGTTCATAATTTCAGATGTTTTTAAAATTTATTTACACATTATCAGTCCTTGCAGACTATTTTTGTGAAGGTAAATTTTTATAGAAGCATTTCTTTCAGTTCCCCTTTTCTAAAACACTGAAAAAGGGGGATGAAGATCTAAGATGGAGAACAAGAAGTCAGGACACAAAATTTATGATCTCATTCAACTTCAAGACGTTATCAGTCTGGAGGAGAAATTTAATCTTGAACATAAATTGCATTTCCTAAAAAAACATAATCTTGCCTTAAGACACCAAATGCACTGATTACAGAGAATGTCTGTGTTTACACATTTGTACAGACCATGCTGACTGTATTAGTGTCCTAGGAAACAAGCTATGTGCAGCATACAGACCTGCTCCAAGCACTAAGCAGAAAAACAAAAAAGAAATTTTGAAATCAGACCCTCTGATCTCTAAATCCTTTCAAATTCCTGAAGCACATTAGCTTTACTACTGCATGATGTGTGTGGTAGTATTTCCCCTAATGAAATCTGACTAAAAGTTTAAATGAGTTTAATGCATGAAATATATAAATAAAATGTGGCCTTGATTAAATTTAGACTTGATACATAACTTAAATGGGTAGCACAAGAGCAGCTTCAGTATCATATGTCCAGGCTATTTTTGGCTACACTTTGTTAAAAAAGGAATGAATTTTAGCATTCCACATACCTTGCAAAGAAAAGGCAATATAGAAGAGCATATAAAGAGAAGCTGCGTATAAATAAAAAGCTACAATTCAGTTAAAAAAACAGATCCTTTTTTCCCTCATCTTTTAAAAGGATCTAGAAGGGATTGCTATGTCAAAGTGGATGATGTAATGTTTCTCCACCCACTTTAAAAGAGAGTCCGTCTAGGGCTGTCTGTGACATCCAGATGACAAACTTTGTCCAAACATCCCTAGAAGTAGTTCCAGCATGAGCTTTGTCATACTACCTCACTAATGTGTCTGAACCATGACCTGCAGGAGTTTATTCATGGGGAAGAGGGTGTTTCACCTTCTGTATCCACTAAATGTTTGTCTTCTTTACAGCATCAAAATCAGGTTATCCATGCAGTCTTCTGTCACAACGTCTGAGAAGCTGGCTGTCATTTCATGCAATTTTACAGTGGTTCCAAAGAAGGTTCTGCTTCACTGTTACACCTGAAGCCTCAGTGGTACCACCGCTGCTGATTTATACCCAGCTAAGATACTGCACCCAAAATACCTCCAACAGGCAACTTTGTGCCTTAGGAAAATCTGTATTGCCAGTTTAACTCCACAAATCCCATCTCATTTATTAACTTTGTATTTAGGTTTTAATCAGCAACAAATTTCCATGAAAGAAAATATCTCAAGGGAAGGAGAACAGGATTATCTGGGAAGAGAAAAAAAGGTATCCAACACTAGTGTATATTTTCTGTTAGTCATGTAGGTATTTGGCAACCACAGTCTTGTATTTGGGAGTAATTTACTACTCTTGTGAAAGCCTTGCACCAGAACTTGCTTTCCTCAGCAAGTTCCCTTTGGTATTCATCAATTGTAAGCTCTGTGTGAACACAGAACCTAATTATTGCTCACTCCAGTTCTCTGTTTGTCCTGTAGACAAACACTGGTTTTCACCAAGATACTCACCTGTGAAATCAGTAGACTTGAACTTGTGAATAGCACTTGCTACTCACTGAGGAGCATGGAGATATTTACAAAGCAAATGTTACCTGACAAAAGCTGCATTGAAAATTTTTGCCAAATGAGTCTTTGAAGGTATTCTTTACTCTGCTAAGGATCTTTGCTGTAGGCCTTGCACCCCACAGAGAGGGGAAATGCAAAGAGCAATTCCCTAATGATGGTAGACTTCACCAGCAGGAAAGTGAACTCGTGTGCAGATGGCAGAGGTTGTTCCTAGGCACATGTCATAAAGGCAGCAGATAAAAGGGATGATCCTGTACCCTACAATAGTGTCAAGCCAAAACTGCTCAGACAATCCCTCGAGGAAGAAGAGTCATAGTGAGTATACCAGCTTCTTCATTCTTGCATTCAGCAGCACATGAATAATCGTGCATTGAAGAAGATTTGGATTTTTTTTTTTTTTTCCTTAAAATCTGAAGTATTGTCCTCCTATGCACTAGTTTTAGCAGGGCGCATTAGAAGAAATACGTGAAAAATTGCACATACACAAAAGGCTGCCCTTCAATATTTTGCTTCTTTTCAATAAGAAATAGTTCTTAAAGCTAGAAATATTCCTAATGCCTTTAGAAACATTGATCAGGTAATAGCGTCATTGTAAAACTTTACCTTAAAAAAAAGTGCATGCCCTAAACATATTGATTTTTTTTCTTTTTTTTTTTTTCCTTTTTTTTTTTTTAAGCTCACTTTGGATTCTGCCACTTCTGAAAAGATGAACGCTGTAAAATTGGATTTGAAACCACAGCATTAAATGCTTAAAATCTGATCCTTCTGTTGGGACCTGGGATAAATTAAACTGATGTACATTATTTTTAAAGAAAGGAAAAAATATGGGAAGCGGGTTTTGAAGCCTGAAGGCAGAGAACAAAACAAGTTATGCAGGTGATGTAAACCATCTTATTTTCATTTTTTAAATAGTTTTCTGCTTCCCTATGGTTACTTAGACTGGAAATAATTGTCTAGAAAATGCATTTCAATGTGATACCTAAAATGCCTTATATATATGTATGTGATATGTGAAATGACAGCAACTTAGCTACTGACTAAAATGCACTTTCTTTTCCCTCTACATTTGTTTGATTTCTAGCGCACAGTTACTTGTAAAGCATGCATGTCTTATGGAGATTAACCTGGTGCAAGTAGGTTGGTAATTTAATTAGATGAGGTATTTAAAAATAATTCTCATGAAACTAAATTAAACACAAGATAAAATTAGCTGGGATTTTAATCCAAATTTCAAAATTTTAAACCAAAATGTTTTTAAAAATCCCATATTACACTAGCTGTAATAATTTTCTTGATGAAATATTTGAAGGTAAATTTTCGATTATCAGCAGCTGTCTCTATGAAAAAAAAAATTTCAGACACTAAAATTTAGAATTATCAAAAGAGTGAAAAATAAGGCAAAACAAGGTTTTCTGGGGATCTTCATCCTTTATTCCAAATTAACGATCTAATTTACTAAAATTAACTTAATTCAACAAAGAAAAAACACCTTCTTTAGAGTTTCTACTCAGATATTCAGGATGACTTTAGCATTTTTAATAAATCCAACATCACAAAAGGAGTACTTTTCCTTCTTAGAACAGGAGACAGAAAAATAGATCATTGAATTAGCATCTGTTGCCTTGTAAAAGGGCTGTAAAAAAGCACATTCCTCTGTCTAGATACTCTTGCAACAAGTAATGGCTTAATATTTCCTGGCTACCCCAGTAAGGCAGTTCCAAACCCCTTTAATGTGAAGGATGCACTGCTATAACAAATCCATAAGCACAGAAGATGCACATCTCAGACATTTCACCATGCTCTTTATGGTGACATTTTTTTCACATTTTGAAGAGTCATGCATGCCAATGGAAATTGTTCATAACCAG
This sequence comes from Cinclus cinclus, assembly GCF_963662255.1. Lineage (NCBI taxonomy): Eukaryota > Metazoa > Chordata > Aves > Passeriformes > Cinclidae > Cinclus > Cinclus cinclus. The sequence continues at coordinate 51,486,315 of NC_085049.1, read as the reverse complement.
AAAGTCTTGAGAAGAGCAAAAGGTAGAACACTCAGTGAGGCTGTTACTGCTCAGAACTATGTGAACTACTGAGAAAATCAATAGCTTTTAGGTATCTAAAAAGCCAAAAATAGATAGGAGAACATGTAAGACTAGCTGTAGGCTGAAAATCTTTCTAACCCTGAAGGACAATAGGTGAAACAGATCAGTATTCAGATGGAGTGTGTCTAAGGGTTATGGGGTGGGACGTAATGCATGAATTTTGTCACAGATTTTCTAGTTTTTACTGATCCATGTGAAATGGTTTGTGCCCCTAGCCTGGTCACAATTCCACAGTCAACAGAGTTTGTGGTTTTAGCACCATTTTTCTACCCCTGGACTTACCAGAATTGAATGAGTTGAAGGCAATTTTGGAAGGAAGGGAGAGGAGAGAGAGGAAGGTGATTGAATGGCCAGGGTCAGTAACCTGGCAAACGGTTGAACAAGGTGGAATAGTCACTTCCTCTGGCTGGAGCTCTTGGTCTGACCTCAATTTCTAAAAAAAAATCTATTTAAAATATGATATTTATATATTTTCATATTTGTATGATAATATAAATATTTAAATAATATTCAATCTCCAATGAAAATGCATATCTATTAAGATTTATCTCTTCCATCACGTTTTTATAAAATCCAAAGCTATTTAGACAACAGAAGTCAGAAAATTAATTTAGCAAAAAGTTTTCAATTTTTTCTTTTAAAAACAAGGTTTAAAAGAACATTCCTGAAATAATTACCACTTTGCTTATTTTATATTGCTGTATCTAAACACAAGAATATAACTGAATTGTGTGTGGTTTTTAATATTTTGTCCACGCTCTCAATAATCACCGAAGTAATTTTTGCCTGCAGCTATTTCTGGTGGTTCTATAATCTATGGGAAGGCAAACAGCTGTGAAAGGCTTTTTGAAATGTTTCTAACTTTTTATCATTAAGAAGTGCTGTGTATTTTCATTTCTTACAGAAGAAAATTGTCATTTCCTCCAGCCTCCACTTTTTGTTCAGAAGCCCTTTGGAGTAACAGCAATTTAAAAGGTAATTAATAAAATCTAAGATCATCAATAAATCAAAACCAAAAAAGCCTACACTGTGTCTGTGGTGGGAAAAAAAAATGTAGGAGATTTGAAGTTTGCTTTTTCAATCTTGTTTTTGTAGGTCAAAACTGCAAAGCAATAGAATCATGTTATTGCTGTGAGCTTTGCACATGCTCAACAGAAAAATCTTACTTCATGGACAGCTGCCACCCTATCTAGACTTTCAAGGACCTAAAGAAAACAAATAGGGTTTGATTTAAAAAAAAAAAAAAAGCTTTTAGCCTATTTTTGAAGTAATTGTGTCCAAATAACTGACCTAAGATGTGTATGCATTCTGCAGTATCTCACTCTGCCTTGCTCTGCTGTTTGTCCCTATGAGATTTCTTGCGGTTCCCTAGGATCTTTTCTTGCCTCTTTGTAGATCAGTGCAGCTCAGCTTCAAGTTGTTCACTACATCCATGAGCAAATGGATAGTGAAAAGCAGCATAAGCCTCTCCTTAGATCGATTTTATATTCCAGAGGAAACTCCACAAAATGACTTGCCATGCTGCCATTTGTCACATCTTATTACCCTGGCTACACTATGGTAACTTACAGCAAGGATGTGGCTAACAGTAACCACATGTAATGCTGTGGTACCATCTTGTCTGCTAAGGAAATTTAACAAGGCGTGGTTTCCAGAGATCAAGACCTTTTTTTGTAATTGCAGATTTTAGTGGCTAGAAGACAGAAGGGGAACCTTTAAACTATTAACAATCATTTTGTGTGCTTCAAAGGGTTCACTACTACTAAGTCTCATGTCCATATATGCAATCTGTTTGATATGGCAAATTAACAGTTAAAAGTGGAAGGAAATCTGAAGCCTGATCTTATTGTTCTGCTCATTGAAATCAGTGGGCAAACCTGTGCACTTCACTGAAAAAACAGGACCCCATCAGTCTTAAATCTAGCTGAACTATAAACCTGAAGTAGCCATAGCTGCTTCACATCTTGGAATCCTGGAGCTGATATGAAAAGAACCACTATAAACAATACATGATTCCAGAGTGAGAAGGATCCTCATATTAATTAAATTTACATTAGCACTAAGGATCATCTGGTCCTTATGTTAGCTATTGTTCCACGAATACGTAGCAAAGACGTGATTAAGCATCCTAAATAACTAAAGTCCCCCCAACCTCTGTCTTCTAAAGTTGTTAATTGATAAGAAAATTGCTTGTTAGAATCTAAATAAAATTGGGAAGATTATAATTTTTTCTAAGTACCGTAAAATTTGCCATACTTTTTTTGGCATAGTTATACTACTGCTATTGATGTGAAAGTGTACTTAAAAGACAGCTCCTAGAGGATAGAAAGACATAAATTGTAGCTGATTGGCAGCTTGAGAAGGAAATTGCATGAAAACAGTTGCTATTAACTGCTGTGCACTATTTCCTGTTGTACATACAGTTTTTCTTGAATATAAAAGTAGACTAGTTTTGTAATAAGCCTTATCTTTTTTGCAAAGCATGTAATAATGAGTTTCACTGCAAACCATCTCAATTTTACACACATAAGGTATGGAGAGTGTCGCCAGTACTCGGTCCTGTTTTCGGGCTTTACAGTTATTCAGATTCCTAGACTTGTCTAATATTTGTCCCACCAAAAATATCATGAAGTAACCACCACAAGCATCACGCATAGGCAGATGTGACTTCAAACTTATATAGAGATAATTAGTACCGTTCTTAAAGCCTTTCTGTGCTGTTCCTTTTATGATTTCATTTGGTATTGCAGGAAATGTCAAAAAGTTAGAGCTTACAAAATGAAATTTTGAAACTAAATCCACAAATCAGAGATTTAAGTTTTCAGAACATAAAAGAATTCAGCTACCATGTTCTTATGCCAACACCATTGCTCATCTCATCCAATGCAGCATATCCAGAACATGATTGGCTCAATTTCATTCACAATCTTTCATGGAAATTTTACAGTTTTACGTTTTGTAAGAGAACTATTTTTTTTTCTTCCTCCTCAGTTAATCCATATAAATATTGACTACATTAATAACATGGACATAATTCTCACATTTGAAAATTTCTCCCCCATTCTGCCTTAGGCAATTCAGAAACTTATCAACATTTTTGAGTGCCTCTAATCCCTCAGCTAACAAGTTTTCAGTTTATTTAGGTAACTCATGCAGAGAAGGAGAAGCTAAAGTAGATCAAAGCTGTAATATGTGAAGGGATATATTGGTAGGTGTGTAAATGGCATGACTGACTTAATGTGCCCAAAATTTCCTTCCTACATATTTAGAAAATTATTTCTTCCCCTCTTGGACATCAGCTTCTCTTTTGAAGTCATGCTTTATTTGCTTTTTCTTCTCAAGCTCCTATAATTTAATAGAGGACAGCAGAGAATACTTTAATCTTTAGATTATGTCCCATAATTTATGTTTCATGAGGAGCATATTATCTTATGTTGTCATCACTATTTGGTACACTGGGTCTGGTTCTGCCTGATGTGGATTAAAGTTTAGTTTTGAAGTATTTTAGAGAAATCTTCACAGACCTCTGGAAGGTTTTCTGGTTTTCATCCTAAATTTACAAGAATTCTTAGTTCTCCTGTGATGCCATTTTGCTATTGTACCAGTTATATCTGTGAGAGAATTAATATTCTTCATAGCAACACGTATACTGCTGTGTTCTGGATTTTTTGCAAACACAGTTGGCAACACACCTCTGTTTCAGGTTCTGCTGAGCATTGCTTACATAGAATCAAGGCCTTTCCTGCCCTCCACACTGCCCCACCAGTGAGGAGACTGGGTGTGCACAAAGGGCTGGGAGGGGACACAGCCAGGACATCTGACCATGGGATATTCAATCTCGCTTGATGTTGTGCCTAGCAATAAAAGCTGAGAGAAAGAGGAGGGAATGAAAGAATTATGGCATTTTTGTTTTCCCAATAAACTATTATGTATGATGAAACCTTGTATCCCTGGAGGTGACTGAACATCTCCCTGTTGAAGAAGGTGGTGTGTGAATTTCTTATTTTGTTTTACTTGTGGATGCACCTTTTTGCTTTATCTATTAAACTGTCTTTGTCTCAACTGATGAATTTTCTCTTTCTGCCCTTTCAGTTCTCTCCTCCATTCTGCTGTGGGGCAAGAGAGCAGGTGGCTGCATGGAGCTCATCTGCCTAACAGTTATGACCCACAACAGTTACATTTGATGGTCATGCAACTAAGATGAAAGTAAAATAGCTCATGAATGGTATAAGTGGATCTATCTTAAGCTGATACTTCTCTCAAGTATAGTAAAAGATTCCCATTGTAACCTTTATTGCTTTACTGAAATAGCATTTTTCCAAAGCGAGAAAACTTGCAAAGTGAAGAAACCCAACCAGTTAGCTGAGGGCACAGTCTCTATCATGAAAGATTCATGAAAGATTCATTCTATCGTGAAAGATTTAAGTTAATGTGCCAGGTCTTATTCAAATACTTTGAACTGAGTCCTCTAAGAGTTCAATGTAGGGATTCTACATGCTTTAATAAGGGCAACCCATTGCTTCTCCTACATCCTAAAGGAGAGGGAACACGTCACCACCACTTTGGAACACATGAAATTCCAGATGAATGTCAGTCAATGGCTTAACGTGTCAGAAAAATGTAACTGTGACTTCAGTAAAGTCTTCAGAAAACTACTCCTAACTCCACCCTGTCTGCATGCAATAGGTCAGCAGTAGTCCTCTTTATTTCGTTCACCAGCATGTTAACCATTGCAGTATTTATAATACAAAGGAATTGATTTTCAAATAATGTCACTCTGCATTACATTCTAGAGTCATACCTTAATTATATTCAGATTCAGATTTCAGGAGAAGATAATGCAAATGAATAGAAATTGTAGACTTTTTTTGAGGCCACCAGATCTTTGATTTGAGCAGAAAGCACCTCACCTTTCTGTAACTTCTATATATGTCATTCTTGTTGGGTAAATATAATTTAAAGTATTAGATTGTTAATAATTTCTTTAACCTATTTACATTGCATGGAAGTAAATTTAAAGTAACGCAAAACAGAAGATACTGTATCTGTCAGATTGCATTTCTTTATTAATTAAGGTTTTCCATTGTTTTTTTAGTGCAGGATAATTGACGGACATTTGGGAACTGACAAAACAACAAAGGAAAGAAGACTGATAACGTTAGTAAACTTCAGTAGTCTCAAATCTTATTCCTCTGTAAATTTTAGTGATCTGTTGAAAAAGAATTTTGTGTGTGAGGAAAATAGGAGATCAATAGCTTATTCTGACAGAAGTACAAGTTTAGTACTATATTGGACTTACTATATATTATAATATAATAATAAATATTATATTTTAATAATGGAATTATAAATTATAAATAATGAAGAGCATGTCACAAGCTGTTGACTAAATAATAAGAGCTTGGAAAGACATTTCTGAGATGGAAGTTCTCTGGGACTTCATGTTTCTTAGTATCTACTGAGGCTGGATATCTGGAGTAGCTAATCTCAGGTCACTTTTCTTTTGGTTACTTGTCTTGCTTTTACCTAAAGTAAAGTGAACTGATTTCATTAGTAAAATGAACTATTTTGTAAACCCTCCTAACTATATAGTCAAAACTGAGGATTCCCAACATATACTGGAATTTTCAGTCAGCATAGCCTGAGAATAAGCCTTTGAATTATTCTGTGCTGCCAAAAAACATCTTTCCACACAGTATAAACTTCATTCTACACAGTGTAAACTTCATTCTACGCAGTATAAAATTATTTTCATGTGCAAATCATTTTTATCGAGATGGCCAACTTAATCCTGGAAGAAACGAAAAAATATTGTATGTTTTTTTGTTTTTCTGTGGCATAAATCATAATAACAGTAGAAAGCTCTTCTTGCACATAAAACTGGACATGGTTTGTTTGGTAAGGCAAAAAGGAAGTTAAGCCCCTCTTAAATGCTGTTAATTAGAAACAGGGACATTACAAGAAAGGACAAATTAAGAATTCAAATGAGTGAGAAATCCCAAACAACCCTATGCAGTTTTTGTTTATCCAACAATACTTTAAGTAGGGAATCTGACACCATCAGTGTTGCATTTCACCAGTTATCTGATAAACCCAAACAAGAGACACATTGACACACTGGGTAGTCCTGTCAGTCACTGCTAACTAGTACACAAATAGCTCCACAGGATATCCAGACTATTCAGATATATGGTTTAATCTGGTGGGAAGGAAGCACTTTTTAAATTAATCTTTTAAATAAGTATTTTTAAAGACACATTTCAGTCCATTAAGCTAGACCTCAAATTTAAGTCTGAATAGATCAGTGAAATTTTTTCTAACCAAATTTTAATAATATACAGACACCCACAAAACTTTTGTTTTGGTTTAAATTTCAGAAGTGGCTTTCCAGTAAAAATAAGTCTGCAGAAAAAAATCCAGAAGGAGAAAGCAACCCTTCTACCTATACTTCTTGGGAGAAAAGGAAAAAAAAAAGACTGAAAGAAAAAAATGGGCTGTTTTGTGGTGTGAATGGATCTCAACTGCTGTTACCAAATGGAATTGTAGGGGGAAGGTACTACATATAAAATGACAGCAAGCCCACAGGGTGAGGAAAATAATTAAATTCATTAAATTCTTTTCAAAGTGAACCTCGAACTTTCATGATACCCTTTCTGCTCTGTACTGTAACCTGCCTTGGTCTATTGGATGTTCTTACATCTATTGTCCTTCATCCACTGAACTATTTTGCTGGGTTTTGTGCTGTTTAATGTAAATAATTGTATGAATTATTTTGGTTTTGGCCCTCAATGTTTATGGATAGTAACAAAGGTCTTTTAAAAGGATTTCTGTGTGTGAACTGTGTTTTTTTTCAAGGAAAGCTTGGAACTCTTATTAAGCAAGTATTGCTTAATCTAAATTAAAAACCAAAATTAGCCCTAAAAATAATTGAATGATATCCAAAACTCAAAATGTTTCAGACTCTATAGTTAAGTAAATGTTAGGGAAGAAAACAAGTAGATTGATTTCAAAACTATACCCTTAATTTGCATTTGTCATATTTAGTTACCAAATTGAAAATAAGGCACTTTTCACTGAGACCTGTCTTTTTTTTTTTTTTTTCTTTTTTAACAGATCTTGACACAACCTTCTGTTCATAAAAATTGCCTGTTGATATAATTCAGGTCACAGAATGGAGAACACAGACTAGATTATGATGAATTTTTTCCACTTTTTCACAGACACATGTATATATATATATATCAATATGTTGTCATCTAACCTTTCAGAGGGCAGGTCCACATGACACAAAGCACCAGTAGGTGCTTTACATTATCACATTTACCGTTTTTTAGCATCTCTGCCTCTGTATTTCAGCAGCAAGGGGTTCTAACTATAACAAAGGAAGGAAAGTAATGATCTGAAGTAAAAATCTTAATATACAGAGCAGAAGGACATTAGCATTTCTGTAAGATTTGTTTATTTAATCCATAAAATTTCATTTAAAACAGAAATGGTATTAAATTTTTAATATAAAGTTTAAAAAAACTTTTCTATGAGTTCTGAAGATAAAAACTTTTCATAAATTAAGAAATTTTGCTAGAGGAACTTTCCTTATACTGTAATATCTGAGTGTAATAAAGCTCATGAGTGGTTTTGAGATACGAGTGGTCATTTATTAAGTATGTATGCTTTATTAATTTTTTTTTTATTGAAACTAAAAAAATCTTAAAATATTACTGTTTTCCATATATTCCCAGTAAAATTTTAGAAATAATATTGTAATTTTAGCAATTTTATGTCCTGAATGTTAAAATATACAATACTTAATTTATTCCTTTACACTAACAGAAATACAAAATTTAGCACTTTATAATTACCAAAAGCTAACTCAATTTTCTTTGTAATACAGGATACTAAGTTTACTGAGGATAATAAAATCTTCTTTAAATTGTGTGTTTCCACAGGTTTATTTCCCCAGGTAAAACTAAATTATTTTTCTTTTATTTTTTTAAATGTAGCAATACTGTGACTCTTTCTTGAGAAATGGTTAGATAAATAGAAGTAATTTAAATCTCTATCTCTTCTCTGAAGAATCTTTATTTTCTCATTAGATCAAAAAAAATCTATAATTAGAATTCTATATCTAAATTAGATTTCAGTACTTCAAATCCTGTCATCCATTGCTTTCTTCTCCTTCATAATGCTGTTAAGTAGTAATAATTATATTAAAAGTCTGCTTGCAAATTCCACAGGGCATTACCCATAGCATATGGTTTTGAGTTTGTGTAGACTATTCCCTCGTTACAAATTGAAGTGCTATATGGTATGAATTTAGAGCAAATATTACTGCCTCGAGTACAAAACATATCTATCATTTATAGCTAGAAATTGCATAAATACCCTTTCCATAATACATTTTTTTTATTATTCTGTTAGAGTGAGTAGTAATTTCACAGTCTAATAAAACAGCAATGATATTCCTCACATATGTATGACCCAACAATGTTGAACATGTCCTTTTCCTGGCATCATCTGAAATTAATTTAAATCTCTCATTAACAAGAACACCACCACAAACCAAATCCATAATGTTAAAAATTGGTTTTCTAGCAAAAAATAGGATTTCTTGCCCAGTCATGATTAATATTCCTGACTTTTTTTTTTCATCTGAATGAATTTAATAACTAACCATTGCTCTGGAACATATTGATTATGTAGGTTTTTCATAACCAAACTATAAAAACCCAACAAATATTGGTTTTAATCAAAGCCACATTTTATCTACTTTTCTATTCTTCGAACTTCAGTGACACATACATTGGAAAGGAATGCGGTTGTTTATTGAAACAAGAAGTTTTGTTGCTTTAGTGTTTTCACCTTGAGTCATCTTGATTGTTCTTGTATTACGAGCTAAAATAGGTCATAGGACAATGTTGGCTGCCCCAAGTGAACATGAGAACAAAGAGAGGCAAATCCCAGATTCTGCCCTGTGGTCTGACTATGGGTCATCACTGTGGTCACAGTCAGTGCTGGCCCATGAATCTGTAGAGCACAGCATCAATACTGATTTCAGTCGCATCAGTTAAATGGCATACAGGCTGATATGTGAGAAAGTGTGAAGGTCAGCAGTGTTTTGGAAGTCAATGAACTGGATAATAGCTGGGGAGAAAAAAAAAATCCTAGTTAAAATTTTACTGGGAAAGGCCTGGAGACTTGTAGCACAACCAGAGACAGTAAATCCTTCAATTGACTTAGGTCACAGTAGTGCTCAATATACTGTACAGAAACCTGTATATGCAAACAGCTGTGTATCTTTGCAGCTCTGGTGCATTACTCCTTATCTTCCCAACCCAGTTCTTTCCAAACTAACTAGTCAACTGTTGGGTAGTTGTATCATAATTTTTCTTGAGAGGGTGAGGAAAGAAAGATCAGAAAATTGTATTGTGAAATGTTGCATCACAGTTGAAGGGAAAGAGTGCTGACATTTTAACAACAATATCTTTTTTTCCAGAATCCTTAGAAGTTGAAGAGCAGTCAGCAGGAAAAAAAATGGACCTAATTGCTGTATCACCCTCTGAAGACTGAGACGACCTCACTGAAGTTAATTCATTGGAATGGTAGAAAACCATGGAGAGTAAACCTTAAAAAGTCATTTTTTCTTCAAAATTTGCAGTGTAACACTATAATTTCGGCAGAGATGTTAATAACAATAACATGAAAAGAGCTGCTGCCATATTATCTGCTGTCTCCTCGAAAGCTGTATTAAGCCGTTTCTCTAAGAACTTGATTAATCTGATTGAGATCTATTTCACTATGCAAATCAGTGAAGACAGGCAGGAACAGCTAGGTCAAATTCATTCTATCATAAAGTAGAGTGGTAGTCTCAAGTAGGTCAGGCAAATCCTGCCTTAAAAATTCTGATTTTAATCTATTAATTAGTATGATGCTCAATATAATTAACTAAGTAATATAGTAAGTAATAGTTAAGTAATATAACCAACTTAATAATTAAGTTGGCTAGGTGTCCACAGCCACTAACACACTCTCTTTTAGGGGGCCACAATATTTTTTGATGATTTATATGTATATAAAGGAAATCGTTCTTGTTTCTTTTTCCTCTTTAGTCTGCTGTCTGTGCCCAAGGAAGGAGCAAGACACCTAGGATGACAACTTCTCTCAAAGCTGATAATGGAATGGAAAGTCCATTACTGTTTTTCTGATTAAGCTTTCTAGTTAAATCATGTTCCCATATCTTTTGTCAACATTGTAAACTTCTACCTCTTTGTTATAATTTTGCTAGTAACCTTTAAATGCTCATAGGAGAACATTTCTTTTACTCTTGGAAAGTGGCTTTGGGCTAAAATGGGTAGTCTCCTTCCGCATCTCTCCATAAATTTCAAATGAATTTTTAATGCATCAGCAATGCAGCAGTGAATATTTTGTCTGCTGTTAATTGCCCACATTTTTATAACTACCGCATGACTTATTTGACAGATCATCTGCCTCGCTGAGGGCTTAAAAGAAATGTGTTATTAAATAAGTTTGTTGCATTCATTTCTGATGTGTAAAACTTGCTTATTACAAAAGAGAAAGAAAACTATTAATTGAGAATTGAAAAGTCTCATTTTTAAAGTCACATGTTTAATTCTGGAACCTACAGATGCCACTATGAGTATGAGTAAATGTACTTACTGCTACAAAAAATATTTGAAAATCCTAAAGTAATAGGGTTAGAGACAATGGGTTTGAAATATTGTATGAACTTTAATTCAAAGTGCTTGGTATTTATACGCTAGATTTACCTTAGGCCTACAAAAAATTCTTAATTCAATTAACTGATCAACCAAACTCAAGCAATGAAATTCTTTTGGACAGATGTGCTAATTAATTGCATTCTGTTTTACAATATTAACTTGATGTCAGGTACTGTAACAAAGGTCTTAAGCTGTTTTTTAATTAAATGGGAAAATATGCAGACATGAAATTGGTTGTGTAGATCAGATCTGTTTAATTTAACTCCATGGCTTTGTCACATCATTTTCCTTCTTTGAAGCATGCTGAGTATGTGTAGTTTTCCTTCTATAACAGGGGTGATTCGTAATAGAGTGAGGGAGATGGCTTTTGGACTGTTTCTTCCCTCAGCTCTGTCTGTCTTCACATCATCACATTTCCAGGAAGAAGAATTGGCTGAAAAATGACTCTGAGTAAGCCCCGCTTAGTGCTTTTTCAGTGTAAAACTTAAAAGTGACATTATGGTATCAGGCAGCTGGTTTTTTTTTTTTTTTTTGCTCCCCGCCAGATGCAAGGGCAATGATATGAAACTGAAAGAAACCACAGCTCAATCGTCTGCCTTCCACTTAATTTTTCATACAAATTTAAGGTCAGGTTGTGGCCTGGTAACCAGTGAGGTGCATGTAACATTAGAACAGTAATACTCTGAAACTGATTATGAAGAGAAACCAGGAAGAATGGACAGGAGCCTGCTCTTGGTTAAACTAAAACTAGATCAACTCTATTACTGTATGAAATAATGGACCTCTTCAGATTTATGCTATTGATAAGAAAATGCAGAATCCTTCAGTGGATAACAGTGACGCAGTTCTGGTACACTTTCAAGAAAATGATCTTTTATGTTCAAGTATATGTATTTCATATACTTTACATATTATATAAAAGTTGTGTGTATAAAAGACATATCTTCATGTATCAGAGCATTCCAATATGACATTGGCTGCTGCATATTTCTGACTAGATAATAAAATCATTGCTTATAGTAGAAAACTTGCTATTTACACAAACAAAAGTATCAGTAGAGCAGGACTTTAAAAGCTACTATTGGTTTTTACCTTTATTTGGTAATTAGAACACCTCCTTGTGCTTGCTCTTTGTGAAAACATTTAAATCTCTCCTGTTTAAGCAAATACATATATATCAGGGCAAAATATTCTTGTGAATATTTTTTTCAGACTTCTATATTATTAGGAAAATGTAACAGAATTTGCTAAATCTACCTTCTATCTAGTTTTATTGAAGTGCAAGAAAGCAATTCTGAGCTAAAGCTGTAGGCAGTTTTACAGAGTGGTGGGAAACCCTCAGCAGTAATATTAAGATTCATGGTGCACATTCCAGTGTGAAATGAAATGCAGTGATTGTTTTGGGGTTTTTTTAATCTGTCTTTTATCCTTCTATCAGGCAGGCCAAAATTTCTGCAAGTGTGAGAACCATACTTCCATTTTCCAAAAGTCCAGCTGGTAAAATCACCCTTCTAAATGCTAGTTTATTCTTTCTTATTCTAATGCATAGAAAGAAAAAGGGTCTTATTATTCTTCATAGTTTTGATTATTTTCAAGACTTATCTCTGAAAAAAAAATTGTGTTTCAGTGCTAGTATGAACTGTATAATAATGATTTCTATCTTGTTCTTGAACAACCAGTGGTGGGAGATTTTAAAATTGTGCAAGGGTAAAAAGTGAAAAAGTAGATCATATTACAGGAGACATTTTGGATTTCTGCTAAATCAGTTCAGAAAAATCTTTTGATTAAAGCAGAGAACATCTACATAGAAGAATCTCCAATGCAATATTTACTGATTTTTCCACCCCTTCATTCACCATATCTTGAATAAAATTTATTTTACATTGCTACCTCTTTGCTATGTCATTTAAGGTAAATGAAACCATAAAAGGCCAAAGCAGACCTCAAAAAAGGGACCTTGATAATATGCAAGATATAAGTTTATAACTGAGTAATAGAGTCTTGTGTTTATTCCATCCAGTTGCAGCAAGGCTCAGTCGACAGAAAAAATTTACAATGAAGTTAAAGACAGTGAAAAACATAACCAGCTGGAGAAGTACCATGATTTTCTAGCGACGTCTCTAAATGAGTGTTCTGAAGGCAGAAAACTGCTGGTGTTAGATAACATTCATTCCTCTCTCAATGGTCAAAGCAATGCTGGTTTTATTGCAACCATATTCCCAGCTTGGCTTAGCAAAACCTCAATGTTGCTGGAATAATTTTGAATTTTACCATTAATTTCTCTGAGGTTTTCAGTTCCTCTTTTAGGCTTTTAGTACAGTGAGAATGTTGTTGACATGCATGAAAGGTGAAGATATCAGTAAAAAAAAATAACCCTTACATTGCAGAAATTCAATAAAATAATGCATCACAGATGAACAGGATAGCTTAAAAAGAGTGAATTTCCTGTTTAGATATTAGAGGAAGATCTAGCATTTCCAGCACTTTAAACAATGCTGCATATAAATTTTATAAAGGTATAGTACATTCAGCTTGTGAAAGTAGTGTATTTTACATAAAAATAAAAAAATCCTGACATGTAATTTCTCACTAATATTTTCAAATTAATTCTTGCTGTTGTATATTTTGTTTCAGTTCTGCTCGATAACTTTCTTGTTCATCACTGAATGTCCAGGAATGCAATAGAAAATTGCATCTGTTACTTGTAATTTTCTCAATCAAACTCTGAACTCTTTCCTTAACATTTTCAACAATTCTAGCATGTGGTATTTGAGATAATCCTGAACCCAGTATGTTTTCCTGATGGCTAGATTTGCTGTCACTAGTGTTTGCTTACCATCAGTATCATATGAATGAGGTGAATTTTCATTGGAAGAAGCATATTGAAAACGTGTGTGTATTCTGCTTTGCTAAATCTGTGTAAAGTTCCTCCCCCTCCCAATGCAATAGTTTTTACTTTCTTTTAATCTTGCAAAGAAATGTAAAAATGGAATAGCTGACCCCATGTTCAAAGTCGTTGTCAGAGACAATGAAGTCATAGGCTTCTGTTTTTAATAATGTCTTGCAAAACACAAAGCATCATTAATCAAATTCAGAGGATAAAAGACACACAGATTTCCTAGTCTCAAACTTTTCTGAAGCACTGAAGATTTCAGCATTGTAGATTCACATAGATAACATCCCTCTGCACAGAAAATGAAATCAGCAAAGGAAATGTGAAACAAAACCAGTTTTATTTCGGTATATAAAAACTGAGACTCTCTTTTATGCAAAACAAAGTAGAGTAGAATGTCTATTCTGCAATAGCAGTTCAACAACAGATGACATCTGTAAACAGATTCTCTTATTCCCCCTTTTGGGATGGATTCAGTTAAACTACACCTTGGAACATAAATAAGAATGTCTATAAGAAATAAGACAGATAACAATCATACTGTTGCTATATTAACTTTCTTACTTCCTTACAAAATACATCCACTGCCAGTCCTGTGTTTTATTGAGTTTGGATGAACGGCAGAAGCAAAATTGGATTACAATTTCCTCTAAACATTACTGTCCCATCCAACAGTCCAGACTTTCATTTCAAGCTGAATTCTGCAAAATCCAATTACCTTAAAATTTGAATCACTTTTGTCTGAAAATACAGTCTTAGTTCATCTGCATATTAAGACCTCAGGAAAATATTTTTTCTCTAAAAGGAGGGAAGTGCAATAGTACAGTTGAAATTTGGCCCTTTCCAACACAGCGTGTGCCAAGCTGGAAAGAAAAAATAGTCATGATGATGTGTTTAGTGATGTTCGTTCAACGAAGTGTTTGAGAATAGGCTTCACTCTGGCTTAAGTTTAAACATGTGCTTAAAATGCTATGATGAGTTAGGACTAGGTTGTCAATGTGCATGCAAACTGACAATAAGAAAGGAAATGTATAAAGCATGCATAATATATGCTATGTTTGCATTTGTCTTATAAGTGAGAAAGAGAAGACTCTAACTTGCCTACAGTAACAGACAAAGGGAGAAACAACCAGTCTCAGTGTAGTCTGCAGGGGGAAACTCAGCCTCTGTGAAAACCACGTGAGACTTAACACTGATTTCAGAACAACCAAGATTTCACCTTCAGAGTGACACCACTTTGTACTAGGATAGACTTATTCAGAGAAGGATTTCTCCCCACTTGAGATAGCTAGAGAATGCAGTCTAGCGCTTTGCAGAGAAATTGGGTAGAATGGAGAGGACGGTCACTGGGAGTCATCAACAAAGTGATGAAATAATCAGTATCAGTTTTTGTAGGAAAAAGCCTCAGAGACATTTCCACAAATTAAATTTTGCCACCCCATCAGCCAAAAACTGAGACCTCAACACTCAGCTCAGAGCCCAGCAGGTCCCATAAACACCAGTGCTCCACACATCCACTCATAGTTAGAGCTGTCTTTCTAATCCACTTTTTTGGGATTGTCTTTATGTGCTGAAGTAGTCAATGAACAATATGATCTATTACTAGGTCAATTTGTACAATAACATCATCTCAAGGTACTGTACATCATTTGACATAATAGCTAAATTGCCAAATTTGTAAGATATACAAAGTTATATTTGGAAGAAACAACCAATAAAATAGTTACACCACTCCTAACAAAAGGGATTAAGTGCAAAAAAAAAAAACCAGATCATCATTCTATTTTGCCTATGTAACAATTTTTAAAAACTAAAATACGTAGAGTTTTTGTCTCAAACTCTCTCTTCTCACTGAATAAATGAAGATAAAATTCATTTTGCAGGGTTACAGCCTCAAACTGATAATTATGAGATCTTCAGATGTGATCCAGATTCAACAGCAGACTCC